>NW_027468870.1:35378057-35398057 GCF_046254945.1 Alosa pseudoharengus | reverse complement strand
TCTAACGAACCTGTGATCATTAATTGAAATTCAAAGCTCTAAAGCCACCTCATGTATGTTACCGTTAGAAAAGACAGGAACAGGTCATTAATGACAACAGACCAGACATGAGTCTGAATAGTAATGACAACCAACCCTGTTTATCTTGGAGAGAGACACTTTATTCATTTGCTATGTGTCCATCATGCCCATTTTTCCTGCAGTCTCTGTCTCTTGATTACTGTTCCACAGCTAGTCCGCTCCCCACTCGATAGAGCTTTGATTTGCATTTCTAATGATAATGAATATTTTCTATTTTGCAGCACTCCTGGTTCCTAATTGCTGCTGATTCATTTGGAATGAAGCCTCTAAAGTGGTGAATCCCCAAATGCCTCCTAATGCCTTTAGAGTGCCCAGCCTTAAGAGCCAATGGCCTTTTCTCCTTTTCTCCTCACCTTTTTTCTTCTCTACATCTCTGCACTTCTCCTCCTCTCTATTCCCTTTTTCATGTGCCCTGAGAATAAGTCTGATCTAAATACAACGTACTCATGGATACACAAACAGTACTCCCTATCCAAGGGAGAGGGACACAGGAAGGAATGAGCTGTCGGCCAACGCTACAACTCGCATGACCTTTACGTATTGGACATTTTCAAAGCATTGTCCAGCGAGGAAGCATCCAAGCTCTCCCGCTTGGATGAAGTCTCCAGGGGATGCACTGCAGAGAAACCCCCTATATGTTTGCGAAGGGGAAAAATACAACTACACCTCCTCTGCTTCAAAACATAAATTCAGCGAGAAGCTTTTTGAAAGCAGCGTCCAGCTGTTTCAAAGGAACGTCTGACCAGGCTTGGACACGGTCCGCCGGGAGGAGGTGGAGGGAAAACACAAACAAACCACCACTAAATATTCACCCTCTAAATAAAATAACATCCAGAGAAATGCTTTGAAGTTTTTAAAGGTAGGAGGTAAACCTGGGGAGTAGCATCTGAAGTTAAAGACAGGTGGTACGAGAGAGGGAAAATGAAAGGCAGGCAGAAAAGAGGAGAGAATGCAATCGAGGGGTTGGGAAAGAAAGAGGAAAAGAGAGAGTTAAAGGTTGATAAAAAGAGAGAGAGAGACAGAAAGAGTTACCAGAGGTTAAAAGAGAGAGAAGGAGAGTTATAGAGGTTGAGAAAAAGAAAGAGCAAGCAATAGTGAGAGAGATAGAGAGAGAGATAGAGAGAGGGAGAGATAGATAAGCACAGTAATGAGAGTAATGTCTCTGAAATACACAAGTCTGGCCCTGGGGCTCTCGTTGGTCAGACAGGTCAGGTGATGTCTATTATTTACCCTTCAGAGGAATGCAGCGCCATCATCCCCACCCCCCACCAACACCTTAAGCCTTCGCCGTGAGCTCCGCACTGCTGTTCTCACCTCCCCAGGCCTCCCCACCCCCCCCCACCCCACCCCAGCCCTTCTCCCTTCCCCACCCCACCCCACCCCAGGCCTTCTCCCTTCCCCTGGCTTCCCCACCCCACCCCACCCCACCCCAGGCCTTCTCCCTTCCCCTGGCTTCCCCACCCCACCCCACCCCACCCCAGGCCTTGTCCCTTCCCCTGGCTTCCCCACCCCACCCCACCCCACCCCACCCCAGGCCTCCCCACCCCACCCCACCCCAGCCCTTCTCCCTTCCCCTGGCTTCCCTCCGAGGCTCTGGCAGGGCTGGAGGGAGGGCTGGGCTAGAGCAGGGGCCAGGGCTGCAGCACTAACTGAGCTCTCCTTGTTTTCTGCCTGTCTCCGCCTCATTAGCGGATAGCTCCAGGCTAGGACGCAATGAGGAAAATGAAGGAGAGAGGAGGCTAAGAGAAAACATGAGAAAGGGGGAGAGAGAGAGAGAGAGAGAGAGAGAGAGAGGGAGACCTCACGAGAGATGACCTCACGTCATCAATGGCATAAATGCAGATGTCTACAGAGGATGCACAACCCTGCCTAATGTGCATATGGCACACCATCCCACCATCAGCCTGAGGGATATGTATGAAGGGATCCACCTACACTAGGACAGGATAGGAAAGTTTGCAAAATCCCTCAAAGACTGTGCACTGGCTCGCAACCCCAACACCACCATCCATGCTCTGCCACGACATCAACAACAACTCCCACCCATCCCTGTGGTTCAACGTGTTCCAGAGGA
The DNA here is from genome assembly GCF_046254945.1 of Alosa pseudoharengus. NCBI lineage: Eukaryota > Metazoa > Chordata > Actinopteri > Clupeiformes > Clupeidae > Alosa > Alosa pseudoharengus. The sequence goes on along the minus strand of NW_027468870.1, from coordinate 35,395,902 downwards.
CAGACCAGCAGCCCTCCACTCTCCCACCAGTATGAGGACAACGACACACCCACGTCCCACCAAGTTGAAGGCCAGCACCCCCCCTGCGAGAAAGCCCCCCCCCCGAAGGAAAGGCCTCAGACCTATGCAGCCGCAGCAGCCCAACCAGTAGGCTTAACCACTAACAAACCCACAGAGCTGGGGGAAATTAAAAATATACTTCACCTGTTGTGCAGCAAACTTCTGGGTGACAAATAATAATGCACACTTCAACCCCTCCCCCCTCCCTCCGCCAATAGACACCCCTCCCCTTCCCCTCCCACCATCCACAGCCCCTTCCTTCATGACATCACAAGGAATACCCCCCCCCCCCGAACAGGTAACAGGTAACATACTACCATCCAACCCCCACCCCCCCAACCCAACACACACACTGCTAATGGATCCCTCCTCCCCTCCCTTGTCACACCATCACCCCCAATGCCATTATTCACCGCTGTTCCATCCCCCACCCCCATCGCAGCTGTGTATGAATGTTCAAACATTGTTTGAATTTGTATTTGTCAAACTTGTATCATTATCCACAGACTTTGATTTGATTAGCCTACTCTATTCAAATAACTTATTTAATCTGTTGCATTGAATTTGTCCATTTTGTGAAAGTATGAATTCATTTTATGTTAGTTGTTGGAACATACAAGGACTCTACTCCTCAACGTTTGGTATCAAGAGTACTCAATCTGAGTTTTTGAAAAACATTGAAAATGTGGATATTCTTGTCCTCACTGAAACATGGTGCCGCACAGAGACACCCACACACTGTCCTAAGGGATACAGTGAAATTGTAATCTCCTCGCTCAAACTCAGTGGCATATGTCATGGCAGAAACTCTGGGGGAATATTGGTGTGGTACAAGGAAAACCTTAATCACCTTTCTATCATCCAAACAGGGAAATCACACTGGCTAAAATAAAAAAAAAGCTCTGGTATATCAATTAACGACATATACCTATGTGCCATATACATCCCACCAATTGAATCTCTCTATTATGAGGAGGACAACATAAGCAACCTCTACACAGACATCAGCCATTTCCAGGCCCAGGGAAATGTGCTGATATGTGGGGACCTAAATGCCAGGACTGGGTATGAAATAGATCACATAGACCCTCATGGTAACAACCACGTGTTTGGTCAAAACAACCTTTATTTTACACCAAACTTACCCCAGAGAAACAGCCTTGACCGTACTGTCAATAAAAATGGTAAAGAGTTAGTGCATCTCTGTCGAGCCTTAGGGCTGTATATGCTTAATGGCAGGATCAGAGGGGACTCTTTAGGGAGGTTCACGTATTGTTCAGCTCTTGGAGCTAGTGTAGTTGACTATGCAATTACTGACATGGACCCCAACTCCTTCAGAGCATTCACTGTCAGGCGGCAAACTCCACTATTGGATCATAACCAGACTAACATATTTCTCAAAATCATACAGCAGCCCAAAACAGAGTCCAGCAAGCTATTCCGTCTCAATGGGACAGATGGACTCAGAACAGCCCAGATAACTTTTTAAAAGCTCTAAATTCTTCAGAACTAAAACAATGTATTAGATCCTACAACTCAAAATGTTTTGAGATTAGCAAAACTGGTGTTAATGAAGCCACAAAAGAACTAAACAAAATATTCTGAAAGCAGCAAATGTAGCTGGCATGAAGAAATCTAATAAAAATCGAGCAAAGAACAAAACTGAAGAAAAATGATTTGACAAGGAATGCAAACAACTCAGGACTAGATTGAGGCATATTTCCAATCAAAAGCACCACCAGCCTGAAAATACAAATCTTATAAAAAACAACCACGAAACTCTTAAACACTATAAAATGTTGCTGAGAAACAAAAAACAGAATGACACCAACACAACTCTCAGCAAAATCGAAGCATCTATACAAAATAATCAATTTTGGGAGATGTGGAATGGTCTGAGCAAAACAAAACCACAGAACTTACCGATTCAAAATGGTGAAATCTGGAAAAAGCACTTAAAAAAAATTGTATACAGACATCCAACCTCAAGATCTAAATTCGAATTATGAAAAAAACATGGAAAAATTACAATCCCTTGAAAAGACAATTAAAGACAACCAAACCCCCCTTGACTTCCCAATTACACTCAATGAACTTGAATCAAATTAAAAAACTCAAAACAAAAAAACCTGCTGCCCCGATCACATCAGAGGAGAAATGCTTAAACACAGCACCCCTGAACTGCAAAGGGCTATACTCAAATTGTTCACCTTAACTTCTGGCTGTTTTCCTGACATCTGGAGCCAAGGGCACATTACACCCATCTATAAAAGTGGAGATAAATTGGACCCCAACAATTTCAGAGGCATCTGTGTGAACAGTAGTCTGGGGAAAGTGTTTAGCAGCATCATCAACGAAAGAATAGTAGCTAAAGATGCCAGCTGCAGCAGCAACATTTCCAGAAAGGTACTGGCTTGATGAAATTCATTCTGGACTCTCTATCCGACCACATAAAGACCTCGGGATACTTCGGTTTGGCTTTAGGGACCCTCTACTCACTACCACGTAAGTGTAATGTTGTTTGGAACTGTAGAAGAGGTATAAAAATAGCGTTTTGTAGTGGCGAAATGACATGCCCTGGTCACTTCCAGGCTAACAAGTTTTGACTAAAAACGGTAAAATCGAACTTTCTCAAAACACATCCGAATGACATGATTTTGATGTCAACTCAATGTATGTACTCCCAATCATCTGTAAATTGATCTAAAGTGCATTTTACTCCGGATAATTCCTTTAAGGAGCATGATGTCCTCAGCAAAAGCCAAATTGGATTTCTTCCAAATTACCGCACTACGGACCACATTTACACCCTACACACCCTAATAACTAAACATGTAAACCAAACACAAAAAGGAAAAATATGTGCTTGTTTTGTTGATTTCAAAAAAGCATTTGATTCAATCTGGCATGAAGGACTATTTTATAAACTTTTACAAAGCGGTGTAGGGGGTAAAGTTTACCAATTAGTTAAGGAAATGTACTCTGAAAACAGAAATGCTGTGAAAATTGGCGACAAAATTACAGAATACTTGACTCAAAAAAGAGGGGTGAGGCAGGGCTGTAGCCTCAGTCCAACACTGTTCAATATTTACATCAATGAGTTAGCGGTGCAGTTGGAACAGTCTACAGCTCCTGGCCTTACCCTAAAAGAAAAAGAAATTAAATTCCTCCTCTATGCAGATGACCTGGTGCTGATATCTCCCACTGCACAGGGACTACAGCAGCACCTGGACCTGCTAGAGAAATACTGTCAGCACTGCGCCCTGACAGTAAATCTAAAAAAGACAAACATTATGATATTCCAAAAGAAGCCCAGATGTCAGGAATACAGATACCCTTTCAATCTAGGCAGCACCGCCCTAGATCACACGATGCAGTACACTTACCTCGGCTTGATCATAACTGCATCGGGGAGCTTTAGCATGGCAGTGAATGCTCTAAAAGAAAAGGCTCGCAGAGTGCTATATGCAATAAAAAGAAACTTCTGGAACATAAACATACCAATTAAAGTTTGGTGCAAAATATTCGACTGTGTTATCCAGCCTATATGGAAGTGAGGTATGGGGTCCACTCAGTGTGCACAGCTACACTAGATGGGACAAGCATCCTGTAGAATCCCTACATGCAGAATTCTGTTGATTCATTTTTAAAATCCAAAAGAAAACACCAACCAATGCATGTAGGGCAGAATTAGGCAGATTCCCATTGGCCATCAACATACAAAAGAGAGCACTTAAATTCTGGATGCATCTCCAAACAAGTCCCAGAGAGACACACTGCATTTCATCACAGCAAAAACTCAAGATCTGAACCCCAACAAGAGTCCTCTGAGTCAGCTTGTACTGACTAAGTAATCCCCCTCTAACAAATACTAATACATTATCTCAGCCAAGCTCTGCTTTTAGACTAAATCTCAACCAGATTATCCAGAAATCTAAAAAAAAATATTTGGAACATTGGCATAATTAAACAAAAAAACAAAACAAACTAGAATGTTATCGGTCCATAAAATCTAAATATGAATTAGAAGAATATCTCTCTACTGTCAGAGATATAGAACAGAGACAGATCCTGACCAAATACAGACTCAGTGACCACAGCCTAGCCATAGAAAAAGGCAGACTAAGAAAGTCATGGTTGCCAAGAGAGCAAAGAGTCTGTGGTCACTGTACGACAAGTGAGGTTGAGACGGAGGTGCACTTTCTTCTTCAATGTAAGAAATATGAACTTATTAGAGATACCTACTATGCTACTATAAATTTACCAACCTAATCTCGGAGTTTCGAAACCTGAGAGAACAGGAAGTACTGCCTATCTTACTTGGACAGCAAGGACAGACAGCAGCTCTTGCTGCTAAATATGTCACTGAATGCCATAGAGCGAGGGACAGTGATTAGACACTATACACATTATACACATGAAATACCTACCATTTTCAGCACAGACACACACACACACACACACACACACACACACACGTTTATATGTATAAATGTCTTATCTATCGTATGTTCTGTATTGTATTATTGTATTGTTTGATGTCCTGCTTTGGCAATGCAAAGAAATATTTGTCATGCCAATAAAGCTACCTTGAATTGAATCGAGAGAGAGAGAGAGGAGAGAGAAAGAGAGAGGGCGGATGTTGATGGAAAAGTGGGTGAAAATGGGAACCTTGAGGTGGGGGGGGGGGGGGGGGTTGCAAGAGTAAACAGAAAGAAAAGAAGAGAAAAAAGAGAAACTTAAAAGGAAATCCTTGAGTCGGGTGGAGAGAGGAGCTGAAGAGCAGAGACGGATGGGCCAGAGAGAGATGGATGGAGGGGTGTGGACAGATGGACAGATAGAGAGGATGTGTGTGTGTGTGTGTGTGTGTGTGTGTGTGTGTGTGTGTGTGTGTGTGTGTGTGTGTCTGTGTGTGAGTGTGTGTGTGTGTGTGCAGGACTAAACACACGCAGACCACGCACAGGCAAAGACAGACAGATGGAGGAGCTGATAACAGCAACTTCACAAACATACATGCAGACCCACAGCCCCTCTGAAGGATGGATGGATGGATGGATAGATAGATGGATGGATGGATGGATAGATGGATGGGTAGATGGATGGATGGATGGATGGATGGATGGATGGATAGATGGATGGGTAGATGCCACCTCACAAAAAGATACAGACCCACAGACCCTCTGAAGGATAGATGGATCCACAGAAAGATAGATGGATAGACAGATGGATGGATGAGTGGATGGATGGATAAATAAACACATATGCAAATGAAAGCGGAGTCCCGTGGCGTGGCTGTCGAGTTGGCAGTGGAGTTGCGCCATAATGGAAGCCCCTTCTGCTGGTGGCCCGGTGGCCTCTCCCCTCCAAACAGCAGGCCCAATCTGGAGCAGATCTGGAGCAGATGTAGACGTAGCAGGGTAGATCTGGATCGGGGCCAGAGTGGAGTGTGGAGAAGTGTGGTGGTGGGGGATGCCGGTCTGACGTATAGGGCTGTTAGTAAGTGGGAGATACACAGATGTTCGCCGGATGGACTGAGCCAATGGCAAATACAGGCAGGGTAAACGGAATATACTCTCACTCCTCAAACTCTATCACACAAACAAAGAGATCCTATTGCCTGTGTCAGTCATAACACTTACTCATACACACATACAGTGTGTGTGTTGTGTTTGGATAGTCAACACCCACACTCCAAAGCACAAACAGACATAACAATTCTGCGCCCATATACAAATAAACACAACAAAACCCCTCATGCAACCAAACAAGAGTACACCCTCATACAAACACACACGACATCTGTGCATCTGCACACACACACACACACACATAAATCCACACACTCTTCCTTGGTGTCTGGCTCGGGGTCTTATCTCTTGCCCTCACTGGCCCGGCCCTGGTGCTCCCTGCTTGAATGCCCCCAGGAATGTAAAGAGAGGTGGACGCACAAAGCCACAGCACTCACCCCGGACAGGCCCCGCGGTCTCTTATCTGCGCTATGTCTTCCGATGGATGGCTATTCAGATAAAGGTCACAACAACACGCATACACTCACACAGACACAAACACACACACGCACACGTGTACACACACACACACACTCACTCGCTCACTCTGTCAACGCTAAAGAGTGTGAGAAAAAGCCTGCTGACAGCAGTGAGGCTTCCATGCAGACGGGCGCAGGGGAGTACCTGCAGTAAACTGCCTCCTGCAGTAAACAACCTCCACTCACCCCAGAACAGAGCAGTGCTACTGTTTTACATAACGCACATATACAGTCGGGGTTCAGAATAATGACTGTCTAGTCTTTGTCTAGGCTGAAGGACAGAATATAGTTCAAGAAAAGTACTGAAAGTAAACAGTCATTATCATAGCGGTGCATCTCATCCTTGTTCTATTTACATTTGGCATCATAATGGGATTTACAGCAGAATTTTCACTGCATTTACTTCTAAATCATACACTGAGGGTCGGCTTTGATTGGCCCGAGCTCGGCCTCAGGGGACCCTCCAGCACTCGAGAGGTTGATGCATGGCAGCCACTCAGATTGAAATATATGAAATATCTGAATGGGTGATGAAGAGATAGAGTCTATATCTGGATGGCGGAGCAGTGCGGCATTGAAAAGGGCATGTGCAAATGAGCTGTGCCATGACTGGGTAAGGACCTGATCAGCATGATATGATTGCAGTGGTCAGATGGTAATGCAGAGTCTAAACAGGCCTATTGTTATCATCCTTTTTGTCTGATGAGTCTCCTGACAAATAATGTGGTTTTTTCACACACAGAGGAGGCTGAGAGTGAGGGGGGGGGGGGCTGTTTTTGTCACATCTATAATCCCCTGGACTCTCTATATTTATAGACAGAGAGATAAGAGAGTGAGAGAAAGAGAGAGAGAGAGAGAGAGAGAGAGAGAGAGAGAGAGAGAGAGAGAGAAAGGGAGTCATGTCTTCCTCCATGCCATCATTCCTCTGTCTGTCTCACCCTCTTCATCTCCATGCCCTCAGATGTCTGCTGCTGCAGTCCTGTGGGATAAAGGTGAGCCCTTTTGTTAGTGGCAAGGAAGCGCCATGAGATATAGGGATGCTAACGGAGTGTGTGTGTGTGTGTGTGTGTAGGGGGTTTGGTGGTGGTATTGTTTCAAACGTCAGAGATAAGAAGGGGGAAGGGGGAAGGTCAGAGCCCCCTTTCTTCCTCCACCCTTCCACAGGAATGCTCTTTGTTTCACCCTCTATGAAGATGAAAGTGTGTCTCTCCCACACACACACACACACACACACACACAAGTATTTAATTGGTTCCTGGTTCTAATGACACAGAGGCCAGCAGAGCGCTCGGCAGCACGACCATAAATAAATGAACACCATGAACAGAACAGAGAGTAAAAATAAACGTGGGGGACAGCCACATTGTTTGAGAACGTCCACAGGAAACACAGGAGTGCATGATGGATGGAAATACCAGAGTTACTTCAGAAGTACTTGAGTCAGACAAAAAGGAGAGAGAGAGAGAGAGAGAGAGAGAGAGAGAGAGAGAGAGAGAGAGAGAGCAAGAGGAAAGAAACAGCTTATTTCTTTAAAAGAAAAGGAGGAGTTGTAAAGGAAAGGCAAACACCCAGAGAGAGAGACAGAGGACAGACCCAAGGACAGGTTGGTTGGCTCCGGTGGTGGAGTGGGCCCCTGTTTCTGAGTGAAGGTAGAGGGGGATGGCAGCTCAGCGACTGGGGGAGAGGCAGGGGTGGAGGCGAGGGCACAGGCGCTGTAAGACCGTTAGGGTGGGGCACCGTCCCAAACCACAGCAGCCCTCCACCCCCACGACACGGAGAAGGTCACGCTATCTACAGGGAGGTATACTTGACACAAGTGCTGCCAAGAAAACGGATAACCCCCGAAATAATTATGGAAATATGCATCCTACAGGTGTGTGTGACTGTGTGAGTGTTTGTGTTTGTGCTTTTGGTGTGTGTGTGTGTGTGTGTGCTTTTGGTGTGTGTGTGTGTGTGTGAGAGTATGTGTGTGTGTGTGTGTGATATGAAGCAGGAGTAATGACTCTAGAGGTTTCCTGTCACATATAAAAGGATCAGTCTATAGCCATGGTAAGAGGAAAAACAAGACAGTGAGGGCAGTGAAAAAAAAACGAGGGAACAGAGTGAGCGATAGAGAGAGAGGGAGACGGGATGAGCAGAGGTATGAATCTTTATTGTGACAGAACACAGATTACACACAGACCATAAAGAGTGGATTAAACTCATTTACATAAACCAGATATTTATACACAACATAAGAAAGGCAGCGCAACGCACAGGGAGCTTTTGGATCTCCAATGTGAAGACCATACTCACTCCGACCCACAATCCTGTTCAGAGCAGGAAGAAGGACGGAAGTTTGTGTTCCACTGATGCTTAATACAGAGGCATTTGTCTTTTTTTCTTGTGAAACCAAACCCAGGTGCAGCTATGTTGCCTTTAAGAAAATGGCACCACAATTTGACCACATGAACCAATGAACCATGATGGCACCAGCATATGCTGAGATCTATGTGCTAAATTAAATATGGCACCTTTGGAAGCCATTTTGGAAAAAGAGAATATTCATGTTAATTAATACCATGGCAATCCCCTGATATTTTTTTCCCCCTGTTCTGAGGTAAAATCCATATAGAAAAAAGCTGACAGCATTCTACTGGTCTCTTGGCCTATTGGATTCTTTATAATTGATTCATCTGGGCATTTGAGTGTAAAAATGCAGACTTGCTCCACACTCACTAAAAACCCCCACAGTATACTGGGGCCCACTGGGCCTCGCTCCGAGTTCATGTCAAATATACACAAGTGCTAATCCACCTCACGTCCGCAGTCACCGGCCCTAACCCGGTAGAGACATGACACGACCATGAGCAACATCCGCCGAAACAACACGCAACATTGAGTGTAAAAAACAGGTCGCACACGCTAAATGTGCCTTGTTTACAGAATGTACGGTTCGTTCAGTTTGTTCAGACATACTTTGGAGTCCAGACACTCTTGGCAGACCACAGGCATCTTCAACACAGTGTCTTCAGTTCAATAAAAACCTGCTTGGGTGAAACGCTAATGTGGAAGAGGTTTAAAATGCAGTCGGTGAGAATGAAGTCCTTGTTCAGGGGGTTTATACAAAATACTCTCTGAAAGTCCAGGCTTTCGTCCTCGATTTGGCATTTTGATATTCCAATTCTGAACATGTGCTCATCCTCAGCTGGCGTCGATATCACTCAGATTTGGCTTTGCCTCTGGCGCAGTGCCCTCAGACATGTCTTTTCTATTTGCAAGTGATCAGTCTCTCCCTCTCTGAGGACCCTCTCTCCCTCTCGGAGTCTCTCTGATTAAGTGTCATTTTGGCTCTGTCTTGTCTGTTTGTATCCGAGCCACAAGTGTTGGACTGTCCCAAACGTTTGGTTATGGAGCAATGAAGCAGATCCAACGGGTTTGAGTCGTCCTGCTGAAGCAGAGAGGGACTCTGTGTCTTGTGTGGCTCCACGCGTGTGCTGTGCATGTCGAGTGGTGTAGGGATGTCGAGTTGCGGTCTATGCCGGAGTGCGCTGAGTTTTCATTTTCATCGGTTGAGGGAAGGAAGGGGGAGCGGTTTGCTCAGAAATGCACGCTGCCTGGGCTCTTGGTCTGGATCCGGAGGGCCTGCACACTGGACAGGATCTTCTTCTGATGGCCGGCCAGGGTGATCCCCAAACGCAGCAGATCCCTGTCACAAACAAGCACAGAAAAAGAGAGGGAAGTCAGACATGGTGTCTTTTCAAGAGAGACATCCAGTGATCACTAGGCTTGGGTATCGAATATCGAGTATTGGTTGGAACCGGGACTATCTTTGCGATTTTCCCGGAATCGTTCAAAAGTTTAAATTTCGATTCCTAGTTTCGATTCCCAGTCCGCCGACCGGAAAAAGAAACGGCTAAACACCAACGAAGAAGCGCCTAGTTCGGTTGTGGCTAGATGGGATACAGCTAACAACGGAAGTTACCTAACAGATAGTGAAATCTCCAGTGAAATCTCCATAGAAATAAACCACAGACATAATATACATAGACGCCGCATTGGCTGCTGGAAACAAGAAATGCGGCCGCCATCTTGGACCTGTCATACTCCTCATTGCATTGCAGCAGAAAACACAAGATGACAGCACTGTGCAGCATGTTCCTGCTCAAATCGGCGGACCATACTCGGGGGATTTACTTTTCACGAGTAAGATTTAACATTACTGTACTATTGGTTGTATTTTGTATTTTCGAACAATGTGGCCTGTATCATAGCTACATGTATGACCTTTGCAGCAAAAAAAACCGCGTGAAAATCTGTTCGGTATTCAGTGAGATATGATTAATTAAGTGCGCTGACAGCTCATTGCACCGGCCAAACAGATTACACTGAGTGGAGTGGATGACCGGTCCAAGATGGCGGCTCCAAATCTCGTCAGCGCTAGTAGGGAGCAGCGGTCGATGCGGCGTCTATGGAAATAAATAGTATCAGGACAGGAAGTAACCTAACCCTAATCCTAACCCTAACCCTTAGCTGTATCCCTTCTAGACACCACCAGTTCAGTTCCTCGTTCCAGTTCATAGAATTAAAATTCATGGAGAAGGTCAGACTATTTCATTCAGAAAGCAGGGTTCCCGCGGATCCTTAAATACAACTGAATTTTCGAAAGAGAGGTATTGAATGTGCGTATGGGACCGCCAGCGAGTGCAAGAGAGCGAGTGATGTCTCAATCCAGTTTCGTGTATTTAAAACGCAAATGTGACTAGGCTATTAGGCTACGGGAGGAAGTGTAGTGGTTGCAGAGTGAAGATGTTTTTCACGGGTGTGGTTAAAGGTGTGAAAACGGTAATAATACAGTAGGCCTATGTACAAAATAATTTGCCTGACGTTTTCGTAGTGTAGCTGAGGCCAGAGAGATATACAGGTAGCCTACGTGGAATGAGGAAGCCTACGGGAGAAAGAGCGATAGGTTGGCCATACGTTTGAATTTAGGCCGGACATATGGATTTTAAAAGCCCTGTCCGGCGCAGCCTCAAGCCGGACGCTCATTTGTTCTCCTTTTTGGAGTTGCGCTTGGCATCTAAAATCGTTGCTCAGACGCAGCATTGTTTCACAAACTATGGACGCGAAGACTGCTGGTCAAATTATGTGCAGTGCTTCGCAATCAGGAGGAAATACTGTATGCTATAGCCTATATGTTAAGTTGATCTGTTTGCATCTTTCCAGCGTGTGTTGCTGGCCTAGCCTAGGGAAGAAAATATCTGTCTAAGTTATAATAGCCTACCTGTAATATCTGCCAGCAGCTTGCTTGCCAGCGTTTCCCAGTAGCCTAGGCTAGGCGTACTTCGCAAAAGTTCTGAACTATAACCGCATATTTTTGAATGTCGGCGACTGGCTACATAAGAAAGTTTTCAGCAGGATCATGCGAGGAGGACCTGTCTCTTAATTAATTTAAAACAAGTCAATGGTTTTACAATGTTTCAGTCAAGCTTTGGTTGGTTTAGATACAACTGGAATGCAAAATGTAAAGTAGTGGATTAACTTTAATTTGCTGTGCTGCATATTGGACAATAGATGCACATAGTAAATTATATAAAGTAGGCTTATTAAAATATGTAAATAGCTTAGTCTAACTTTGAAAACAATATTGAAGGGAATCCAGTCCAGTGCACATGTCTTTGGCAAGTAGCCTAGGCTACTACAGACACAGGTGAAGAACAGTCAGCCTCAGCAGAAAGCACAACCAAATATGTACAGCCAGCTTCAAAAGCAAGCAGCCCAGACCGTAAAATTGGGCATTTATTTGGGCATTTGGGCTTTGAAGGTAATTCACACACAATTATTTTTCTTTCGCCAAAATATATTTGGTAACTTCTGTAGACATCCAAAATGGGGTGGGGGTTAAAATTAGTAGAAAAAAAAAACCAGTCATTTATATCTTTTTGCCGTGGTATAGTCTTAAGTTTCATTTAGTTTTCATTCATGTATTGAAAAGGTCTTAAAAGTCTTTAAATTTGCACTTGGAAAATGTGCAGATACCCTGAGAAAGACCGTTGGTTTGCTAGCTCATTTAAAATATCCTAAACTTTTTTTGACCCTGCCTCTTAAAAAAATCGGAATCGAGAATCGTTAGGAACCGGAATCAAAATAAGAAATCGGAATTGGAATCGGAATCGTTCAAATTCAAACGATACCCAACCCTAGTGATCACATGGGGCCCTCTGCTCCCCACAAGCATTGTGTGGACGTGAAGGCATGTCCAGCGGTGGCTAGGTGAGGGCTGCTGGGGGAGAGAGGGGTCAAGGGGTCACTCACTCGGTGGTGACGTGGGCGAGCAGCTCTATGGAGGTGAAGCCGGCCTGGAGGAAGCTCTCTTCGTAGCGCTCCATCTTGATGGCCCGCAGCCACTCCCCCACCGAGCTGCAGGACGCAGGGGGCAGTGGGGGCCGCTGGTCCAGCAGGGGGTGGGAGAGCCTGGACCAAGATGAAGAGAAGAGAAGAGAGGAGGGGGAAGGGAGGGAGAGAGGAAGAGAGAGAGGGAGAGGGAGAGAGAGAGAGAGAGGGAGAGTTTATTGAATTGGCCCACATAGTCGCTGCAGGGGGTTTTGTACAGTAAACATGGAATGCGGATGGGAAAGGACTCCTAAAAAGGCGGAGCTACCACCCAGGCTGACTGACGGCTCCAGCTGTGAGAGGCAGGCAGGGGGGTGGGACGAGACTCATGATTGACAGGAAACTGACAGGGAAATGCGGGTGAGGGGCGGGGTTTAGGAAGGCCTGACTGACATCACAGCATGCGGGGAAGGGAAGAGGTGGGCGGGCCAGAGAATGTGACTGACAGTACGTTGTGTGCAAGAGGGAATGGTGAAATGCGGGGAGAATTTCTGATTGACAGTTTAGATGGACTGTAATGGACAGGGACAACACACATGGAAACAGCCATGCTGGGCAGAACAGACAGGCAATGCGCTGACCCATCCATCAAAGCCGTCAGTCAGAAACAAACACTCCACTCGGGAGAGCTGGGATCCTCCCACATGTGTCAAAGCATCTTTTATCGCCAGCAATCCCAGGCATTCGTCATGCGGACGCAGACACACACCTGGTATCTAAACTGCTGTTTTAGAGCCCCATATCTCACAGGCTTGTCATTTACACACCCTAAGAGCTTGTGCTGACAACTCCAGCTCTTGTGATTATGGCTATGATTCCCACTTTATAACTGGAAGCTTGGGACACATTCTACAAGTGGCTTTGAATAAAAAATGAATGCAGTCTGTCCCATTCGCCCATTTAGCTGATTCTGCGTACCGTGCATCACCCAGGTGGGTGCCACACATTGCTGGTGGTTCCCTTCACTGCAAAGCGCTTTGAGTACCTTGATAAGCATTCAGTATAAATGTGTTGTTGTTGTTCTGGAACATTTCACTGGCTCGTTCTAGATCATTCCACCAACTCATTCTAGATCATTCCACTCAGCCCATTGGAGCCAGTTCCTGTCACTCACCCTGCTCCCTCCTGGGCGGTGATCTTGAGAGAGGCGGGGTTGCGGATGAGCTTGTCCAGCGCGCTAACGATGGCGGAGAAACGTGGGCGGGCCGTGCGCTCCTTCTGCCAGCAGTCCAGCATCAGCTGGTGCAGGTGGGTGGGGCAGTCTGGTGGTGGCGGCAGCCGGTAGTCCTGCTCGATGGCATTGATCACCTACAGATGGGAGGGCAGACGCAGTTGGTATTTTTCAGTCTGCTATTCAAAGATTAACCCTTAAAGGTGTGGGTTTTTGAACATTCTAACAGAAGATTCCGTATCTTCCGTTTCTAAAATCCTATGTTGAATTCAATGAATCCAGATAGTCTTTAATATTCATCTTTAAGGGTTAAAAGATTTAAATTTATATATATATTTATTATACTTTTAACTTTTTTGATTGCGACTCTAATACTAAACTCACATAGAGTGGGAATTGAGAGATTGCACTTTTTGGGGCTTATGGTTGCAGTAAAAAGAATCTGGACAAGCCAAGGTTAGAAGAAGTCAAATATTTGTGCTACTTTGAATTCCACCATTTTTTTTCTAATATCCCCAATGTTGTGACAAGAAAACCACATGTATGAAAACAAACAAGCGTCGACTCGCATACTTACATCTTGGTTGCTCATGTCCCAATATGGTCTCTCTCCAAACGACATGACCTCCCACATGACAATGCCGTAGCTCCATACGTCCGAGGCGGAGGTGAACTTTCGGAAGGCGATGGCCTCAGGGGCTGTCCAGCGAATAGGAATCTTACCTCCCTAAGGTGAAGAGAAAGAACACACACTTTATTAATGTGCTGCTGTCTTTAGGTGGTGGTGGTGTTAGGACTGGACGACCTTACACTTATGCGACCTTGTGTGTGTGTGTGTGTGTGTGTGTGTGTGTGTGTGTGTGTGCATTTTTAGCACTCACCAGTGAGCTGGTGTAGGTGGGGTCAGACGAGTTCTCCTGCAGGAACCTGGACAGGCCGAAGTCGGACACCTTACACACAAGATTGCTGTTGACTAGAATGTTCCGGGCTGCCAGGTCGCGGTGCACGTAGCTCATCTCCGAAAGGTACTTCATGCCTGAGGCGATGCCACGCAGCATTCCAACCAGCTGGATGGGCGTGAACTGCCCGTCATTCAACTACGGACACAAAAGTGGGTCAAACAGGACTGCTTCAAATAGAGTTACTTCAAAAAAGAAGACAGTTTGAGCACAAATCTGAAATCCTGCAGCTCTGTGTGTGTGCATCTGTGTGTGGAGCAGGGCACACTAGTGGTGACACTACTGATGGAAACTGTACGGAACTGAATTATGTTCTATTTAAGTTTGTCACTGGGATAATTGGCTTAAAACGTGAAACTCTCGCAGATGAGAGCTCACACACCCGCACACACACACATACACACAAACTCACACTTTCTGTCTTCCTCTTACACACACACATACACACACGCACACGTGACGAGGAGACACACACACACACACACACACACACACACTCACACACACACACACACACACACACACACACACACACACACTCACCCGTAGGAAGGAGTCGAGCGCTCCGTTCTCCATGAACTCGGTGATGATCATGACGGGGCAGCTGGACGTGATGATGCCCTCCAGGTGGATGATGTTGGGGTGCTGGAACTGACCCATGATGCTGGCCTCGGCCAGGAAGTCGCGGCGCTGTTTGTCCGTGTAGCCACCCTTCAGCGTCTTGATGGCCACGTAGTTCTCCTTCTTCCCCGGGATCCTCAGCCGCCCGCGACACACCTCACCGAACTCACCTGGACCACGAGAGTGAGAGGAGGGAGACATGGGTCAGAAACAAAGAACTACAACACAAACGCACACACATGCACACACACACACACACACACACACACACACACACACACACACACACACACACACACACACACACACACACACACACACACACACACACACACACCACATGCACAATACTCACAAACAAAACTGAAGCTATACTTCAGAATACAACAAGAAAATAAGCAAAGAAAAACAATCACACACACACACACACACACACAAACACGCACATACACACACATACGCATAAATACATATACACACAGAAAGCTGAAGCTATGCTTCAGAATGCAATAAGAAAATAAGCCTACACCCACACACACACACACATACACACACACACACACAAACCTTACATAAGCACACATACATAGTACATCATTAGACCGTATTTCATGCTCCTACTTAAAATATTTGTCTCTAATGAGTGACAGCTCATCTGTGAGTGTGTGAAATAGCATGTGGGAAACAGAGCTAATCTAATGGGACAGGCCATAAGAGACGCAGACAGCGTGTGTGATTTTAAAAATAAGATGAGCCTCGGGCCCAGCTCACACACACACGTGCAGACTGCAGACGCTCACATGTGCGCACACATACACACACATACTGTACACACACAGAGCGCAGCGAGCACTCTTCAGCTACACACACACAAACACACACACACTCAATTGTGAGCACACAGAACCTGAGGGCCAAAGTAGAAGAAGAACTGACAGAAAGCGCTTTCAGACATACGTGTAAGACCGGAGGTTCTGCGGATGTTAAACGGTGGGGCCGTATATCTGAACGACATAACCGGTCATATGGAAGTCCGAATTTAGCCGGTTGTTCTACTACTCCCCCCCCCCCTAGTATTTCCTCCGGACATTATGTAAATGTGCTGTGTCTGAACGAGGAGTAGAACATGCGGTTAAAATTCACACCTAGTGAGAGGGCGTGTCGGTGGCGTTTCTTTCGTGCGTCCATGTGGTTAAATCTGACTTAAATGCCAGTGTTAGGATGGAGTGGCATAGTGCTGTCCAGAAAATCTCCGACCTGGAAAGATGCAGACATCACGGAGCTACTGTCCATGAGGGCAGACAGCATTGTGATAGAACACATAAGGGAAACGGCAAGAGACACGTTGATGTAGCCTACAACTGCATCGCAAGGCCAAACTAATTCAAAAGACTGAATCATAAGCAGAAGGCGCTGAAAAGGCAGTAGCCTACAGCGACGTCGTTGATGACAATAACAGGAGTATTTAATAAATAATTGTTAGCCAACACGGTCGGTTTTCTGTTCATTGATAGCCTTCTCATGACCTCACTGCTGAGCTCGCTGATATTTGTTGAGCATAAATATGCCTACAGAAAATGAAAATAAAGAAAACCCAACTTTGTTCCAAGCTCCTTACGTAAATGCAATAGACACATGGAGAGAGGATGCTTTTGGAAAAATAAACCATGAAAAAACGAACCACTTCACTGTTATGTTAGTAGTCTTGAGTTAGCCTACTGAATTGGCTGGTACCATAAAGTTTGTGCATGCTCTTTCTCTCCAACGCAAACCAGATTTGGGGTTCCATAGCCAAGTAATTCTGTTACATAACGTTGAAAACAGATAAATGTGTTTATTCGAAGCACACATACAAATACTGTAGGTCAATTTTAAGTGCGCACTTACGTGACTACTTTACGTATTAGCCTACGCACAATAGATTTTTCTTCTTTAGCCTACATAATGCATACACTTTGTAAACAAACAGCAGCTGTGACAGCGGCCGCATATATTCTGTGCCATATCTCGCCTCTTGTGAACTGTACAAGCCCCCACCCCTCACTCGACAACCACACGGAGATTCTGTATGTGCGTGTATGTCGTTCACAGATAGGTCCGTATAAGGTCAGTATAAGGTCCGCAGGTTAGCATCATATCTGAATCATCCGAAGGGTAGGACCTCCGTTTGACAAACCTCCGCATATACTCCGGAGGTTATATCTGAAAGCCCTTAGAGAGAGAGAAAGAGAGAGAGAAAAAGAGAGTGAGGGAAGGAAAATAGGGAAGGAGGACAGAAAAAAGAAAAGAGGAGAGCAGGAGACACTGAAGTGGAGCGAAGGAAGGCGAGGAGAGGGACCCACCGGCGCCAATGACCTCCTCGATTTTGACAAAGGACACGTCGATCTCCTTGGCGAATTCCCTCACTGCCTCATTAGGGTCCTCGTAGGTGAAGGGGTCGATGTAGACCTTCACACCTGAGAGGCATAGCGAATACAAACACATTAACCTCCAGACACCACTCACAACAAATAAATCAAGTTGCCGCGCATAGCCGCAGCGGCAGCCGCAGCAACACACAACACTGTCTGAGGAGGAAGATGGAGGTGTGTGTGAATGAGTGAGTGAGTGAGCGAG
>NW_027468870.1:35373057-35375557 GCF_046254945.1 Alosa pseudoharengus | reverse complement strand
GGGCGGCTGCATCCTGTCTCAGCTCTCTCGCTAGCTAGCCACCTCCCTCCCTCCCTCTCTACCTCCCTCCCTCTCTCTCTCTCTCCCTCTCTCTCTCTCTCTGCCTCAACCTATTCCTCTGTTCCCACAACCTTTTTTGTCCAGGGGCAGCTGGGCCAGCGTTGGGAAACAATGCGAGTGACCGAGAGGAAAACACTGTTTTTGATGAAGGCAACAGGTTTTTCAGCCTCGTAAGCAGAGAGGGTTGAGAACTCTTTCCTTTCTGCCCCCCCCCTCCCCCAACCGCTTTCCGAGGGGCACAGGCTGACCACCAGCATGGTGAGAACCGCACGGAAGCTGGCGGAAAAGATTTTCCCATCTGCCCTCCTTCCATCTGTACCCCGCTGCCAGTCCACCCTGGCGGACGCTGATGGCTCTCTCCTCTCACGAGTTACCTGATCAGGCCCCTCCAATCTCCTGGACGCTCCACGCAGCCAGGGGAGGACCATTATCTAACGGCCCATTCGGCCGCGATCAATTCGAAATTTCCCCCATTTCTCAAAGCGCTCCCTGAACGCCGTTCATTTCCATCTCAATCTCTTTTTCATCCTCCACTCCTCTCCCCTCCTCTCTTCTCTTCTCCCCTCCTCTCCTCTCCCCTCATCTCCTCTCTCTCTCTCTCTCTGGCTGGGTGCTTACCGTATGCAGAAGACGGCGATGCTGATGACAGTGATGAGGAGGAGCATCCCCACGGCGATGAGCACCCCGGTAACCAGAAGCGGCGAGGACGAGTCATCTTCTGAGATAATAGCAGAGCGAGGTTGGACGAGGACAGATGGAGACACAGAGGAGGAGACAGAAAAGGTTGATAATCCACTTCCTCACACATCCTTTTCAGTCCCATTTCCAGGCACACAGTCCCCCTTTTCTAGTTCGCCTCATTCAAATGTCTTAACTTTCCTTTTTTAATGGATTAGTAACTTAATGTCAGGTTGGCTCTATTTAACTATCTTTCACTGAAAGAGCTCATTAATCAAGACAAAGTCGCTGTCTTCAACTAATAGACCATTAACATATTAATGCTGGAATTAAGCACACGAGAATGCAAGAATAAGACATTTAACACAAAAGAGGGACATTGGGATTTGAAGGATATTCGAGAAAACCTGTCTGAATGGGAACGGCTGAGGAAGCACCGCGGAATGGTCACTTACCGTCGGGCAGTGTGCGGAAGGAGTAGACGCGGCTGAAGTTGCCGAAGCCGGCCATGGTGCGGGCGCGAATCTGCACCTCGTACAGCGTGGCCCGGCGCAGGTCACTCAGCACCACCTGGTTACTGTCGCTCTCCTTGTAGCGGCACGACTGGTCCTCCGGCAGACGGTCCTACGAGGGGAGGGGAAGGGAGAGAACACTCGATGTTCAAAATCAGGGGTATAATAATAACTACGAAAACTATTCAGCATTGAATAAGATGTAAGTGGCTTATGGAAAGTAGTTAAGATGTGGTGAGATGAAAAATTTATGTGAATGGCAAGGGGGAAGTGGGAAGAAATTGGAAGCCAAGAAAATGACTTGAAAATGGGAAATCCATAACCGCATAAAACCAAAATGAAGGAGAGTGAGATATGAGATTTACTTAAAAGAACAAACTTTGCGCCGGCTTGGTTTATTTGAAAAGAGACTCCACGTGTGGGCCGCGTACCTTTTCGCAGTAGCGCAGCTGGTACTCCAGAATGCTGACGTGCGTCTGGGCTGGCACGGGCCACTGGAGAGTGGCACTGGACTCGGTGGCCAGGCTCTTCCTGATGCCCGTCACCATCACTGGCACTGTAAAACACAACGGCGGTCAGCGCGCCCCACCGGAGGCCCCTATCGTGTTTGTACAGTTTGGAATTACATCCTTTGAGCTGCGTTCCAAAACTAGCACATTAAGCCCCCCCCCCCCTTGGGCCCCTCCCTCTCTAGCCAAATAGGGCCTTTTCTTCATCACTCCACTGGCTTTCTTCTTTTTTTTCTGTCCCTCCCTCCATCTCCCCCCCTCCCTCATCCTTGCTGTATGTTATTAGTGGAGTGAAATCAAGATGGGGCCTAATGAAGCGTAGCAGACTGGACTATGTACAACGAGCCAGACTAATAAAGATGTATGTGCTCTTGGCTTTTTTTAACATGGTCCTGTAGCCATTGATCATTCTATGTTCCCCCCCCCCAACCTTCTCTCATTCCTTCATCCTCCCTCACTCTTTCTCTCCCTTGACCCTCCCCACCTCTTCCTTTTTCCTTCCCTTTCTGCAATTAGTTCAAACTTCATTCTCTTTCCAAACTCTCCCTCACTTTCTCTCTCTCTCCCTCTCCCTCTCTCTCTCTCTCTCTTTCTCCCAATCCCCCTCTTCTCCTCCACCTCCTCCACCTCCCTCTTACCATGGCGGCTGGTGGTGATGTTGACCGAGTCGCTGGCCAGGCCCTTGCCGTTGAGTGGGGAGACCCCGCTGAGGGCGTGCACGGTGAAGGTGTAGGTGGTGTG
>NW_027468870.1:35363057-35368057 GCF_046254945.1 Alosa pseudoharengus | reverse complement strand
CCGAGCAGAACTTTTCCCTTTCTTTATGACAAATGCTGGTTCGTATAATACTGGCACAGGTCTTGCTCGTAAAGAGTGAGTAGGTACATTCTGAGAGTGGAGAGTTTTTTTGGGGGGGGGATGGGTGTGATTGGTGAAGAACACGGAGTGCCAACCCCCCCCCCCCCACCCCCCGTTCATAAATCCCCCTCAAACGGCCCATAGCCGAACCCCGCGGAGGAGGAACCCCTTTAGTGCGCACAGATGGGCCTGAGCAACCACTTAAAGAGTTTTATGGTCCATTCAAATAACCTCGCACACACGCCACATACATCACCCCTCTAACACACACACACACACACTCACACACACAGACACACACATACTGTATACATGGTCCATATGTCGGAGAGCGCATGGGAGCCAAGCACACACAGTTAAGAGGCAGAACTGAAGGATTGTGGTCAGAAGTCAAATGGATGGACGCCACATGTCTAGAGTGGGAGCGAGAGAGAGAAGTTCACATGAAGTCATCCAGGCACTCAGCTCCTAATGAGACGAAAAGGACAACTGATACAGGACAGATGGAGAGAGAGAGAGCGAGAGAGAGAGAGAGAGAGAGGAGAGAGGGAGAGGGGAAGGGAGTGACACTGGGAGAGAGAGAGAAAGAGAAAGATAGAGTGTAGAGGAGAGAAAGAGAAAGAGAGAAAGGTAATGACACAGAGAGACACACAGAAAGAGAGAGAAAATGAGAGTGCGGGAAGAGAAAGATACAGACAGACAGACAGACAGAGAGAGAAAGAGAGAAAGAGAGAGAGATAGAGAGAGAGAGGAGGACAGAAGGTGTAAGCTCCCTTTGTCCTCCATGCAGGAATGCAACCCCATGGTGACCTGCCTTTCACATTACTCCAAGGGGGAAAGAAGAGATGGGGATGGGGGGGGGGGTACTTCACAATACACACACTCTCACACACACACACACACACACACACACACACACACACACACACACACACACACACACACACACACATACACACACAATGGAACAAGCCCAATGTAATTAGCCTGGGCTGGCGATGTATTGTCTACACAGCTTCAGGCATAAGAGGGAGTACACCCAGTGGATTGGCGATGTGTGTCCGTGTTTATTTTAGACCAAGGTTGACCACGTCTGATGGGCACTAGCTTGCACAAGTGTTAGAGCTTTGTAATTAGATCTACTGTATGAATGGATGATGTTGTGTGTCCATGTCTGAGACATTCTAGGGTGTTTTCTCTCATTTGATCTGGTGGGCTTTGTTTCGGTATGTCTGGGGCTCTGAGTCTATCTATTTCTCTCTCTCTCTCTCTTTCTCTGTGTGTGTGTGTGTGTGTGTGTGTGTACTGTGTATAAATGCACTGCTGAAGTTGTTGTTTCTAGCAGCAGCAAGTAATGCCTGTCTGAACAGCAACATCTCACCAAGATATGCACAAACACATCCTTAAGCCACCCACATCCAACGGCCACACTCATGCACACACACGCACACACACAGACAGAGACACAGAGACACAGAGACACACACACACACACACACACACACACATAGACAGCACAACAGCAATCTCAGCATGTCTTTGAATTAATGTCAGATAAAGGCTATGCTATCCACCCAGTGGATCTGCGAATTGAGTCTATACTTCTCACACTCTCACTTTTCTCTATCACTCCCTCCCTCCACCCTTCCCTCCCTGATCCCTCGTTCCAACCACCACTCCCCTGCCTTAATGGGACGATGCGGGCATCTGGATTAAGTTAACATGAGTCTTATTTATCCTGAACACAGGGTCTGATTAGCCTCATGTTTTGATTAAAGGCTCTTTACAGTGGTTAGTGTGTGTGTGTGTGTGTGTGTGTGTGTGTGTGTGTGTGTGTGTGTGTGTGTGTGTGTGTGTGTTTGTATGTTGTTTAAAAATCTTTGAAGCCAGTCCCAAAAACCAGTGAGTGTGCTGTTTGTTGGTGCGAGGCCTAAAAAAGAACATGGCATTAATTCTGACGCATGTTTGTGTGAGAAAGCTTTTGTGTATGTGCTTGTGTGTGTGTGTGTGTGTGTGTGTGTGTGTGTGTGTGTGTGTGTGTGTGTGAGTGTGCATGCACATGCATGTGCATTCTGGCTTTGTGTGGGATTGAGAGAGTGAAGTGTGTGAGTGTGTGAAAGGAGATAAAAAGAGAGAGAGAGCGAGGGAGGGAGAGAGGAGTTGAGGAGGAGTGGGAGTGCTTGGGCGGCGTGTACAAAAGGCCCAGTGTCTGTGCGCATAGAAAAAGTGTGAGTGGCTAATTTTCACTCATTAGTCGGGTTCAGCACCCCTTTTGAATGGGGACTATCTCTCCCCCTCTTCCCCCTCATGCCATCCCTCCATCCCTATTGTCTCTTGGCCTTTGATGTGCGGAGAGGGGGGGGGGGCACTCCTCCCTCTCCTTTTCTCCTCCCTCCATTCTCTCGCCCCGTCTTCTCCCTAGCCATGAAATCTGAAGAGCCGGCTGGTTGTTGTGTGTGTGTGTGTGTGTGTGTGTGTGTGTGTGTGTGTGTGTGTGTGTGTGTGTGTGTGTGGAGGGCGTGTGGGGCGGTGGCGCTGTGTGAGCGTATGTGTGGCGTAGGGGCCTGAGCATCCCGCTGGCGTGACCTTGTGACCTCTTGGCGGTGACCTCCTGCCCTGATCTCATGGCCCGCCCATCCCTCACCCTTCAGGCCGTTCAGCATAATCGCCCTCTTACACACACACACACACACACACACACACACACACACACACACACACACACACACACACACACACACACACACACACACACACACACACTCAGCTCTCCTCTCCACACACTAATTGCTGAGGTCATTAGGATGAGCTCTTTGTCATGGTCTCATCTGGGCATATTGGGTGTCTGTGTGTGTGTGTGTGTGTGTGTGTGTGTGTGTGTGTGTGTGTGTGTGTGTGTGTGTTTGTGTGTGTGTGTGTGTGTGTGTGTGTGTATGCATGCGAGACAGAGAGTTTTGCAAATGATATAAGTGTGTGAGTGTGATTGATCTTGTGCGCTTCAGTTTCATTAATTAACAACTGTACTACCACTCCGCATGGTTTCGTAATCAATTCACCTAACCCCACCAGATTTGGCTCTGGATCAATAGGACAACAATACCCAGGATTCTCTTGGGCAGGGCTGTTCTTCTGACCCTTACATGGACCTCTGCTGCCCTGAATACATCATCAATCCCACCTCCACAATGAGGCTCTAAGTGTCTCATGTTACAAAAAGCAAATTCATTACAGTAATGTACTGTTGGCCTGGATATATGCATCGTTGATAGACTGTTTTACAACTTGATGGACTTGGCAAAAGCTGGAATACACAACAAGCGATGCATCAGTGTTAGATGTTGAATGTAGCTTTTCTGTAGAGGGTACACTGTTCTATTTAGCCCTAATGAGAATCTGTTGAAATGCGCGTGCTGACAGCAAGGTGAGAGCAATGACTTTGGCTGAACACTATGCTTTCCATCAAAAATGTCTCTATGTATGTATGTAAATGTGTGTGTGTGTGTGTGTGTGTGTGTGTGTGAGAGGGCATAAAGACTACTATAAATGTGTAACTCTATAGGGCACTCATTGTGACCCCCGCAGACTGAACAGCTGTGCCGTTTAGCATGACAGATAGAGAGCAATCCATTCAGCATGTCGGAGTGGGGGGAGGTATCTCTCACTATTATAAAAATGGACAGATCCATTAAGCCAGGAGTGGCAGGGACAATTTTAAACAATTTACACATTTACTCCATTGGAAGCATACATACCATGCTGCCTCCATGCATACATCCATGTCTCTGTGTGTGTGTGTGTGTGTGTGTGTGTGTGTGTGTGTGTGTGTGTGTGTGTGTGTGTGTGTGTGTGTGTGTGTGTGTGTGTGTGTGTGTGTGTATGCAGATAAAACAGAATCTGAGTCTGCTTGCCTGCGGATACCCAGTGTCATTCTCCACTCAATATAATTATTCCTCCGTAATTGCATCTCCCTTCCCATAATTCCATTTTTCTCTGCTTGCTGCCCCGTCTCCCCGACTCTCCTTGTGCTGTCCTCTCCATAACCCCCCTCCTTAAGACTGTGAATCTAGTGCATAATGTCACCGTTAATCTACGTTAACACTTGGACATGCCCTCTCTGGAGACAGACGGCGCAAAAAGAAAGAGTGGAGGGGTGGATAGAGATGAACGATAGAATGAGAGAGAGGAGATGAGAGGAGATAGCAGGTGTCTCTCTCTCTCTATCTCTCTATCTCTCTCTGTGTTTGTGTGTGTGTGTGTGTGTGTGTTTTGGGGTGAAGTGGTTGTTGGTAAAACTTCACAAGGTAATGCATGTGGGTGCAGCTCTGCTCTACTCTGCAGCCCGACCCATTTACCAGCGCCATCCATCAGGCCCGGTGTTCCACTTCCCCTGTTTACCCCTACCCTTACACACACACACACACACACACACACACACACACACACATACACACACACGTACACACACATACACACACACCTCCATCGTCTCACACACCTCTCCCTCTTCTTGTCAAAACTGGCTATTTCTTGCATCTTGTACCCAGCCGCTTCCATGTAGCATCTTCCATCAGACACACACAGGCCCACATACACAAAAACGCACAAACACACACACACACACACCACACACACACACACAACCGACACAAATGCAACTGCGCACAGAACATTGAAAACCACCCAAATGTACACACAGTCACAACCATAGGCACATGCTTTCACACACACACACACACACACACAGACAGACACACACAGACAGACACACACACACACACTCCATCGTCTCACCTTTGCAGCGGAGGTCGCCGTCGTTGGGCTCGTAGCCCGGCTGGCAGGCGCACGTGGTGGTCAGCTGGCCCACCCACTGGCCGTCCTCGCCGCAGAACATCTTGGGCGCGGCGGCGGCGGCGATGCCGGCGTGGGCCACGCAGCGTCCA
>NW_027468870.1:35353057-35355557 GCF_046254945.1 Alosa pseudoharengus | reverse complement strand
GCGGTGGATACGTGACCTTGAACATGATAGCGTGTTCTGGCTGATTTGAGTGTGCACACAAACCCCCTCTTTAATTACACACGCTCATCTTCACTCTCGCGCCGCACATTTCACATTTCCTGCCAGGGCCCTCTCTCCTTCCCCTCCCTCCCTCCCTCTCTCTCTCTCTCTCTTTCTCTCCCTCTCTCTCTCCCTCTCTTGCTGTGTTTTGGAGGAGGAAATGACAGCTCTCGTGAGTCAGGGCCCTCAGATCGGCCTACAATTAGCCCCCCTGCTTTAATTAAGGAACAGAGAGCGCGACAATTACACAGCAGCCAAACGAGTCGAGAGAGACACAGAGAGTGTAAAAGGAAAGAAAAAAAAAACGAATGGAAAGAGGCGCGATGCAGAGCAAGGCTTTCTGACACATGAGGGGAGAACTGTTGCAGCCACAGCAGGGGAAGCGAGGGAGCGGAGAGGAGAGGAGGGGGGAGGAGAGGAGGGGGGAGGAGAGGAGCGGAGAGGAGAGTGGAACGAGAGAGGAGGAAGGGGGAGGCGAGGGAAGAAGTCTGGAGAGATGGATGAAGAGCTGACGGATAGAGAGAGGGAGGGAGTGTGTAAGGATGGGAGGATGACAGAGATGGAGAAGGGGAGAGAAGGCAGGATGAGTGGGGGAGAGATGGAGCTTGCGTGAGATTAGGAGGGAGGAGGGAGTGTGATGAGCACATGGCTGTGTGTGTGTCTGTGTCTGTCTGACTGTGTGTGTATCTGTCTGTGTGGAAATGACTATGTGTGTGTGTGTGTGTGTGTGTGTGTGTGTGTGTGTGAGAGAGATATAGAGAGATAGAGACAGAGAGAGAGACAGAAGGGAAGAGTGAAGGCTGAAGGGAGTGGCGGATTAAGAAAGGGAGGATGAGAGGAAGACTTGAGAACAGCAGAGGAGAATGTTACTGATGAGGGGCCACCATATGTGTCTCTGCATGCTGACATGCTAAAGAGTGGTAGCCAACATGGTGTGTGTGTGTGTCAGTGTGAATGTCTGTGTGTTTGAACGTGTCACACCTGTGTAAATGTTTTTGCGCTTGCACTAATCCCCAGTCGACCAAGTGTGTGTGTGTGTGTGTGTGTGTGTGTGCTTGTGTGTATGTGCACAAGAATGAGTGCAGGAAGAGACGGAGAATGGAGACAGAGAACAAAAGAACGTGAGGAGAGATGAACCACTGTGCCGTGAAACACTGGAGCCTACAGGACTCTGATGGAGGTCTTTACGAGTGTGTGTGTGTGTGTGTGTGTGTGTGTGTGTGTGTGTGTGTGTGTGTGTAAATGTCTGAGCGCCTACATGGGAATGCAGGTGTTTTTCTTCTTCCTTACAGTTTTGTCATCTTTAGCTAAGCTTTAGTAATCACACATGTTCCATCAATAAGGCCTAGTATTAACCTTCACACAACACACAGGCCTAGAAACCCATATAAAAAACCCCACACACACACACACACATCCCCCCCCCATCTTGCTGAATGAGACACGGCTCAGAGCTGCCTTAAATGTGGTCTGACGGCAGGAATGGCTGGAATCCAAAACTGGGTCTGAATTAGAGATTGAAGAGAAGTAAATTCCTCCCCTATCTGTCCAAGGGCTTTAAAAAACTTAAAGAGGATTCCACTCCTTCCTCTTCTTCAAGTTAATCATAAACAACCGCAATCTGCAGTTACACCAATCAATTTCATTCGAGTGAATAAATTCAATTAAACAGCGTCCGTATTCTTCATTTAACATTCAAGCATTTATTACTCATCATCGCAGCATTCACATAAACACAATTTAAAAATCCATTCATTGTTATTTTAATTGCTGTTATTAACAAACGATGGTCTGTTTTTTAAGAGGTGGAGGAAGGGCCTGATTAAATGCTGCCGCCTTGTCGGGCTGTTTTTAAAAAGACTGATGTGGCCTCTTATTTTTTATATATTTCAGCAAGTCTCGAGTCAACAGCAGCCAAGTTCACATCACAGGGTGGTGAGTGCAAGCATAAAGAAAACCGAGGAGCCACAGATGACTTCATGTTACTTCAAGCTTCGAGCAACAAAAAACACACTTAAGGGTGGCTCAGATTAGACATAATAAAGGCACTAATTAAGAGGCATGCATTCTCATGTGAGCTGCAGCCAGCCTCAACCACCAACGCCGGCTCTAACAGCAGCACATGAAGGGAAGGCCTGGG
Organism: Alosa pseudoharengus; assembly: GCF_046254945.1. Taxonomy (NCBI): domain Eukaryota; kingdom Metazoa; phylum Chordata; class Actinopteri; order Clupeiformes; family Clupeidae; genus Alosa; species Alosa pseudoharengus. The sequence goes on along the minus strand of NW_027468870.1, from coordinate 35,353,357 downwards.
CCTGTGGCGACTTCAGCAGGAGACACAACAGTTGGCATGGCACCCCAGCTTTCTCATTCCTAATTAAAGTGTTTGTGTGCATTTGTGTAAGATGCATGTGCACACACTTTGTGTATTTGTGTGTGTGTGTATGTGTGTGTGTGTGTGTGTGTGTGTGAGTGTTTGTTTGTCTGTGTATGTCTGTCTGTGTGTGTTTGTCAAGAGAGAGAGAGAGAGAGAGAGAGAGAGAGAGAGAAAGAGAGAAAGAGAGAGAGAGAGAGAAAGTGTGTACTTGTTTAACAGGTATACGTGGCCAGAACA
>NW_027468870.1:35333057-35348057 GCF_046254945.1 Alosa pseudoharengus | reverse complement strand
AAAGATGACTCCTACAGTAAAATGCAAAGAAGAAGAAAAAACAAGAGATGAGAGAGGGGTGGAGGGAGGGGGATAAAAGAAGAAGTGGCATAAGGTGGGAAGGATAAGCCCTCTTAAAAGTGTCTTTTCAAGGGGTGGCAGAGTGCGAGGGAGTGCACAGGAAAGACTCAGAGCCCCAGCACCTATCCAATCAGGTGGAAAGCCATTGTTACGTTTCTTTTTCCTGAAAACTTTCCCGACAAAAGGTGGCACAGATTTGTAACGTGAGCTCGGCGGATCAGGCCTCCGGTTTAATCTTGAAGGGGTTTAAGCCCCCAAAGACTCAGGAGAAACCCAGAGGCCAGAATCCAATCTACCTCCTGTGGCTTCTATTTCTTCTCCCCTACACCAAATTAATCATTACAAGGTCTGCCAAGAAACTGGACACAGTCCTGAGACTTCATAGACTGCATGGGAGATCAGTCCGACAGTGTTAAAAGTGAATGAACAAGTAACCAGGCTCAGAATGACTACAGTGCCAAATTCAGGGAGTAGGTTATTTCTCACACACTTGCAGGTCCCTAGTTTACCAGGTTTAGCTAACCTGGTATATTTGAAAGAAAGAATGTTAAACAAATTACTACCATTCCTGCCACCAAATCATAAAAAATATTCAGTCACGACTTTATGTAATCACACAGATTATTTCAATTGATTGAGATTGTTTTCCTCGCTGGTGAAGGTGATTTATTAGAGAAGTGCATATTTACAACACGCAGGGTGAGAAGGATGACATGTTTCCATCTCACGCTGTTATTCGTTATTACATCTGTGGCTAGCCACCTCCTCAATCTTATTAATTCAATCCTGGGCTTGCATGGAAGCGCATTATCAGTGTCTGTCACACACAACAGTTAATTGATTACAGATAGCCGGGCCCAGGTGTCTTCACTGCGGCGTGTAATATGGAACTAATCCTGTCCGTCCCAGATCGATTGGAAAGCCTATACTATCCAACTGAACGGGTCAGTCTGGTTACGCCTATGTCCACACCTGAAGAGGGGTCACCTTTCCTACTCAAAATTACGCGTCTGCCATGTTATCTGTCAGCTTGTGTTATAATTTGGCCCATAGAATCACATCATTCAGATCAGGATGTGTTCTGCTCTCAATTCTGTTTCTCAAACTCAACTTCGGTCCTAAAGGACCAACCCGTGGTCAGACCACCCAACTTTCACTCTGCAGATGTATGGTGAGGTATGTGTGCGTCATCTAGATGAAATGGTGGAGTTGGACCAGCCACGCTGCATAGAGCGTTGTTTCCCCAGTCATATTTATGTGCCAATTCTCCCATTCCAAGGAGTGATGGCAGAATTGTTCCTGAAATGTTTAGTTGGCCAATAAGTAGTAAAACAAAACGCCATGGACCAAGGTATTTCTCGCAATTCAGCCTAAATGTTTCATGATGACAACCCTTACAACCCTGGGACATACTATAGAAGTATCATACTATTTTGGGACATAATATAAGTACTTTAAGACCGCAGTAGTATAGTACTACTCCTGTACTAGGAGCACTATACAGAGTAAGGTTATTATTGAGGTATTACAGAACATGTTTTTCTTATGGGAATATTTATCATGTCAGGACAAAAATGTGAAAGGTTGGACGTTTAGACTCTAAATATATTGCCTATTATTACAGTAAAAGTCACGGGAAAATGGAAGAAATAACGTGTTTTTTTTTTCAAGTGTTCTTTACAGATGTATGTTACTGGCTGACTTAACGCATAAACTACTTGTGGATTTTGTGCGGATGCATTTTTTTCTAGCAGATTTAGCAATTGTGGGTCTAATGAACGCGTCAGGTTGCAGGGTGCATTAACACAACACCCAGGGACATGGCAAAAATTAAGGAGTAGCCTAGTAGCATTTTTAAAGGTAGGCTACCACATTAGAAGAATGGGTAACTTCCGCTGTTAAAAGTACCAACAGGCCAACAGTGTGACAACGAGGGAAAAAAACATGCGGACATTAGGCCTAAATACAACATTTCCTAGAGCCAACAATTGCATCCTGATGACACACGTGTAAGGCTAGTGTTTATGTGTTACAAGGAGAGGATATGACCTGAACAATCAATAGACTAGTTTATTGGACTGATTTGCTGGTTCTACTGAAATAATGGTGAATAGCTTCTTTGTGAAGGGTAACGTGCAGTCCAGCTGTAGGTAACATGTATCAAGCAACATACCTTCCTCTGTCCGCGCCAAGAGCAGGCACCTCAGGAGGACAATCCAAAGCAAGGTGACATCCATGGCCAGAATCTCCATGTTGGTATAAAACCTGCGAAATATCGGCTTCGTACTTTTTCCCAGATGAAAAGGTGGTCACAAAATGGTAAATGGATTGGGATTCCGGAGGTACTGTCAGCTGGGTCGTGTGCCCATTGACCGTGCTTGTACCCACATCGGTGATAGGCGATAGCTTTTTCTCTTAGTTCAATTTTTAAGTGGTAACCTACCAAATAATTCGTTAGATTATTCTGGAATGTGAAAATGCGCGTATTGATCTTTCAGATGGAAAGGAAGAACGTCATCATTAATGTAGGTCCACTTAATAACTTAACGTCTGATTAAAAAACTTTCCGTAAAGTAAAACTATAAAATAAGGTATCTTCAGAGTATTTATTTTTCCCTTTACTTGCCCCGCTCGATGCATAAACTATAGCGCACGCGACCGGAGTGAAACATGCATTATCCTCAGAAGACTTCGATGCTCTTTGTCAGCAGTAGTTTTCACAGTTCTTGTGCTGGAGGCTCCTCTGTGATGGATTTACTTTGTGAGTAAATATGCTACACCGTATATTGGTAAACACCTTATCAGAACTGTAGTATGGTCCATCCACTACGAATCCCAGTCATATTTCCCCGAGTGTTTGGAGATTTTCCGTCATGAAAGAGTCCGTTTTTCACCCAAATGGCCTTACAATTAATGCCTTTGGGGAAGTGGACCGTAATTCCTCTTAATTTTTCAAAAGACCTGAAATAACAAGGCGAAAATATACACAAGCGAAGAGATGGTACGGGGAAAATTACTAAAGGACAGGAAAACAAATAGAAAACACGGGTAGCGTTCGCCTCCTATTCCCACACCACTTTCCTCACTCTGTGCCACTACGATGGACAAGCCCGGTAAAGCTGCCCCAACATCGGCAGCCTGTTCACATCCCCGCCCACTTTCACGCCATCAGTGTGTTCTATAGGCTCCCCCCCCCCGCCAGCCAATGTAGAAAATGAATACCTTATGAATATCTCTGAAACTACAGCCTATTCGATATTTGGGACATAAGGGTGATTAACACAAATTAATAGACTGTCTTCTCTTTCTCGCTCCAAACATAGACAAATCTACTTTGTCGAATCTTCACCAATGCAATCATTTGTCAGAGTAAAAACTTTCCTGATGGAAAGATGGAATCCTTTCTGTGTCTAGAAAGGGCAATAAACGTAGTTTTTTAAATAGGGAGCGCCACGATTTTTTTTTGTCAATTAATGTTGCCCTGCAAAACACATACCCTTATTTTTTGTCTTGTCGAGTGAAACCAGACAAGAGGAGGTCTCTCAGTTCATATGCAAATATCTTTTTTCCTATACCAAACTACTTTATAGCGGCTATGTGCATTGGTCTGTTATTTGCTTGGAAAAGAGGGTTCCGTAGGGCAACCTATTCAGTAGCGGCGCCTTTTCATGTAAATTTGCCCACTCGCCTCCTCTTTGTAAACTATTATCAGCCGTGGTACGTGTAAGATGAGGTGAGAAAAATGACAAGCGTTTTGCTACTGGCAGAAATGAGACTAGATTCACCTTTAGGAGAATAATCAAGATAGGTTTATTTTTTTTGTTTTGTTTAGATCCATACTGAGGTGTTATTGGGGAAAATAACAGACATAATTGCTGTCTGTAAGCTGCATTATTAGACAAAAAAGCTTTGGTATCATTTCTTCTAAATGTGGATGTGCCTTCTTTCACAGTATACAAGCACAAAGATGCATGGGCTCAAACACATGCATTTGATCTATGATGCTGTTTCATACATTTCATCACATTATACTTCCACTGTTCTATATACCTGTATCCATATTTCACACAGACTCTTGCTGAGGATGCAGTGCTCAAGGTGGCTCAGGTGCTTTTTGTGGCTGGCCCAAAAATGCCTGTGGGCTGGGTAAGTGGGTCACAAGGAACATACTAAATCGGGTCAGATCTGAGTGGACATTGCTGCAGTAGACTGACTCATGTCATGCCTGAGTAGTACCATACCAGGATAGTTCCACATGAATTAATCAATAACAGTATTATAATAATCTATTACAATAACACAACACTAACAGGGTTGTCATGCATATTTGGATGTGGCACAGTGTTTGACTCGGCATGTGTGGGGTTGAAAGTGGAAAGTGCATCGTGGGGTTTTTCCTCAAAGGTGTGAGGAGCAGGATGGCCTTTAGGAGGTGTAAAAGGGGGCTGGGGTGAAACAGAATGAAGTGGCAGAGCATGGAGAGAGAGGGGGGGGGTGGGGAAGTGTTGGAGGGGTGGGGGGGGGTGGTGGTGGGGGGTGGTCTGAGAAGTCAAGAGTTCATCATCTATGTCTTGGTCTCTCTCTACCCTCCACACACACACACACACACACACACACACACACACCACACACAAACTCTGGAGTAGTATACATGTGTACGTGAGAGACTTATGAACCATCTTCAGGGTGTGTTCTATATGTAGCTTTTTAGCACATCCTAGAGTGAAAGCTTTCACGTTTTTTGTTTGCCGAGAGCTTGTCAATGGCTTGTGGATGACATCTCACTTAGGTGTTTGAGAGCAGTGAGTGACGCTTCTGCTCACACAGCCCCGCCGCCTCTGCCCCACCGCGGGGTTCCTGCAGGGGGGCTGCCCCCAGTGGGGCCCACTCACCGGGTCAGTCCTGCTCCTCACGCCAGCCTCACACCGCCGCTGCTGCTGCTGACACACGCTTTCACACCCGGCAGCCTCTTTGCGCTCTCTCTGATAGGTGTGGAGCGGCCATCTTACCGCTCAACACACACACACACACACACACACACACACACACACACACACACACACACACACACACACACACACATACACACACACACACACACACACAGATATGTATCACACACACACACCCACACACACACACACTCATTCACACACACCTACCCCAGAATCTCATCTCCCAACCCCCAGGCTAAGTTTCACACAGCAGACAAGCACTTCACTGTTCAGCTCAAGTGGAAATTCAATCCGTTCGTGCACTTTTTAAAGTAAGCCCAGGCACTGTGACACATGAGAATAGACCGAGGTGAGCTTCAGACATCCACACACATCAACTTTGGGATGAAACATCTGTGCAGGTCAGTCAGAATCAGTAAGCAAAGGGCGAGATTGAGAAGTTAAGATGTCTACCGATACTTACATAAAGCTGCTTCTCTACGAAACGTAAGCTTAGTTTTTCCTACTTAGCTTATCATATGTGTAATGATGTGATCAAAATCTGTACACACACTAATGGTTTAACCAAACCCCCCTGTTTTATACCCCTCCGACCGCAGCTTTTAATTGGGAATATTAAAATGGAGATAACATGAAACTGCTGTGTTGCCATGGTGACCAGTGAGGAAAGAGAGGTGTGGCGAGAAAGATGCAGTGTGTGTGTGTGTGTGTGTATGTATGAGAGAGAGAGAGAGAGAGAGATAATGTCTGTGTCTGTGTGTGTGTATGTGTGAGACAGAGAGAGAGTGTGTGAGAGAGTTTGTATGTCTGAGAGAGTGTGTGTGAGAGAGAGTGTGTATGTCTGAGAGAGAGTGTGTGTGAGAGAGAGAGTGTATATGTCTGAGAGAGAGAGTGTGTGTGAGAGAGAGTGTGTATGTCTGAGAGAGAGAGTGTGTGTGAGAGAGAGAGTGTGTATGTCTGAGAGAGTGTTTGTGTTACGTGTCTGTGAGTGCAGTGGTGTTGTGGCCTGGAATGCAGGATTAAAATAATAAGGTAAAGTACACCCACCAAATAATTTATTACGTTGAGACTGCAAAGGAGCAATAGCACAAAAGACAGGAGAAGATAGGATAGGGCGGGGATAAGAGATATGGAGAGTGAGGGAGAGAGGGAGGAGATGAAAGCAAAACAAAGCAACGCTAGAAAGGGCTGTAAACAGTTGTTAGAAAAACACACACATTCACACAAGCCTTTCCTTCCTCCCTCTCCTTCTCTTCTGTCTCTCTCTGTTCCTCTCGCACTCCGCTACTATCATTCCTTACAATCTCGGGTGACAAACATTTACGACAGGCCTGGTACAGGACGAGTAAGGAGGAGGGGGGGGGGCTTTCAATATCAATGACATCCTCTCGTCTTTGCCAGAGTTTTTGCGACTGACTACGTGCATACCAAAGGCAAAGAGAAGCACTAAAGCTTCACTGAGGTGTGAAACGGCGCGGTGGTTTTGCGTTACCTTCTCATGCCGTGGCCGTGTGCTGGTGAAAATGTTGCTGCGCACATGATTCTGTCCTCTGCCAGGCTGACCTCATTCAGCAGGAGCCGGGAGAGCTTAAGCTGGGAAGATAAAGAGCCAATTTAAAAGTCATACATGCATTAATAGTTAAAAGTCGTTTGGCTTCAAGAGCTGTACACCCGTGGAGGGGGGGGTGGGGGGGTGGGTGGGCAGCAAGCGTATGCGGGGGACAAACAGCATTTTTTAATTTTTGTCTCTTTGTCAAAAGCTAAAAGTGTCTGTCTGTCTGTCTCTCTCTCTCTCTCTCCTCTCTCTGTGTGAGTGTGTGTGTATGTGGTGCTTATGCAACCTCAACAAAGGACAGAGATGACATCAGGCACAGTGGAGAAAAACCCTGTGTGCTGACATACACTTACACACACTCCCTTGAACATATGTGTTTTTTTCCACACATACATGCACACACAGACACGCACACACACACAATCACACAGTACACACACACACACATATACACACAGACACACAGTAAAAACACTCTTAAATCAACCGTGAAGAACACCTCTCGGTATTGACCCATTCAAACACAAACAGCGAAATACGATTTATAGTTTGTGGTCTCTCTTATTCACCTACGGGTCAAACTCAACAGAGAACCACTCCTCCACACACAAGGATACATTGAAAATATGGCTGCACAGACACACAGATACACGCACAAACACACACACACACACACACATTCTCATGGTCCAGCCCATTTCCTCATTTAAACAATAGGCAGATGACCTAGCCAGAGGGTAATACTATATTGTGACTATGATCTAACTATTTTCCAAACATAGGTCTCTAAACAGAGATGATTGTATTTATTTGTGTGTTGGATGAAGTAGTATTAAAACAATGTCCAGAAATCGGACCAACATGGAGAAGGAGAAGGTGGAGATGGAGAATGTCCGATAGTAAAGTGATTCTAGGATTTCGTTTGGGTCATGGCCTTATAGTCTGAGTGTAATTTCAGACCCAGAGCCTCACACCTGTAGATCAGGGGAGCACTAATGCCTTCTCTGACAGGTGTTTGAGCTTCCTTATCAGAGTAAAGGGAAACTGGCTAAATCAAATAGCAACTATCACACAGCAAACATCCTATTCCAACTGCCTCCGGTGCCGTCTCAACCACACACACACAACCACACACACACATACGCACACTCACACACACATACCGTATACACTCACACACACAGTTCTTTGAGATTCTGTCTTTTCTGTGGCGGCTCCTTTCATTCTTTTTTTTCTACATTCAGTCGTCCTCTGTGTGTCCTTGTCCCTGACTTCTCTTTCGATTCTGTCCATCTCTCGCGTCTGTCTTTGCCTGCGACGCCTTTTGTTTGCGCGCTGTAGATTTTCTCTGGAAGCCGTCGGCGGATGGAACCTGACTGCTGATAAATGGGGCATATATCATTCTGCAGGTTAGGCTGCGGTGAACTTCAATGACCTACGCCACCTCTGCTATCATTAACCATACTTTTCGTCATAAAATCACTTTACTTTAACACACGTGCTGGGCATGCACAGACACCACACACACACACTACACACACACACACACACACAGACACACACACTACACACACACAGACACTACACACACACAGACACACACACTACACACACACACACACACACACAGACACACACACTACACACACACAGACACACATAGACACACCACACAGACACACACACAGTGCGAGGTAGATAAATGCACGGTGTACTCGCATGCACACATAATTGAGACTCATGCATGCATGAAAATGATCCTATAGAGAGGCTCCCACTTTTGAAGAGCTGTCAAAAAAGATTGCTGGATTAAAGGAGTAATTGGATTAAAAAGCCTTACTGTGCGCGTCAAATTGAAGTTAATCATGTGTAGATTAGAAAGGTGATGAAGCACGTTTCATGTGTGTGTCGTTTGTTTGCTGGAGTAAAAGCCATGAGCACGCCTCTTTATTGCCATTGTGTTGTGTAACTTGTCAGGGGTTGCTTTATTGTGTGTGTGTGTGTGTGTGTGTGTGAGGCAGAGAGATAGAGAAACAGAGATGTGTAGGTATTTTTTAAAAGAAGTCTACATGTGTGTGGTATTGTTGAGGAATTCCACCTCAGACCATGGAGGATTTTTTTTGTCTGGGGAGACTTTGAGTTGTTAAAACAGAATAGATCGATGGCAAGGGCTGCAAACATGCGAGAAAATATTTTTTGACATTACTTAAAATTGTAGGATAAAAGCAAGACTCGTAGGTATATAGGTGTAAAAGAAAAATAAATGAGTCAAATCAGAGCCAAAACCACCTGTATAAACATATCTCAATACAAGTTGACTCTGTGTCAATTAGCAGATGTCAAGGCTTTAGAGGAGTGGACTTGTGTAGTAGAGGGCAATGCAGCAATACTATATATGAGTGTAGTGGGACATCTTCTGGTGAGGCAGTGGAACTACAGCTTTCAGGGTCAGAATTAGTACTGTTACATCACCTTTCAGACCAAACAGAATCTTTCCCAAGCTTATTGTAACATAAGTAATTTTATTATTTTTTATAGCTAATTTACAACAAGCGTTTCACTGAAATTAAACATTTTTTTTATTATTTTGATAATATCATTTTAAATCTCTCTTGCAAGATAAATCATTTTAAATATACTTTCTGCATCAGTTGATTTTGTTGTGTAAGATTGATCATCTTTCCTTTGTTTAAATAAAAATCAGTACACTTTGTTCATTTAGGAATATCATATGATATGGTGGATATAAACAGAGATCAAATACATTTGGATTAAAGAAAAATAAGAACTAATTTTCAGAAGTGAACATGTATGTGTTTGTAAGACTGTGTGTTGTTGTGGGTGAGGTGGGACTCAACACTCAACTCAACACAGTACAAGTAATACTTTCATATGTGTTTGCAATCAAATCTACTGTGGCCAGAAACACTTTATGTGTGTGTTTTTGTGTGTGTGTGTGTGTGTGTGTGTGTGTGTGTGTGTGTGTGCTCAGTTATATGGTTTGAGGATCCAAACAATTGAATAATTCTTTATAGATATTCACCAAGTGCATTCATACGTATATTAGTCAAAGCCCCTTAGCTTAGCAAAGTCACAATGGTAGAATCGCAGCAATGCATTCTCCCAGTCTTTTACAATCCACATGTATAAAAATATACACAAAATTGAAAACGGCATCCATAAAATAAATAAATTAATAAACAAATCAATAAGCATTTCCACCATTTCACCCAGTTATTGAAGGTAAACGTCAACATATCAAAGAATGTTTATAAATAATAACTGTCACTGTGGACCATCACTGTACTCTTGACACGTTTCATATCAAATAATAATAATAATAATAATAATTTAAAAAAAATACAATGCAAAGTAAAACAGGTACTGATGTGTCTATTTTCTCGTCATTCTCGTTAACCTGTATTGTTAAATTTGTTTCAGTGCAAAAATGTTTGTCCTCGTAATGCAATAAGAAAGTCACGCCTGCCTTGTCACACACACACACACACACACACACACACACACAGCGAAACACTCATTCACTAACCCATTCTAGTATCTATGTAAATGAGGTGCCTATTTCTCCACATAATCTGGATGGGATCTGGTGCATGGCACCCCTCTCACAGTTAGACTATTGTATAAAACTTCACAGTTACAGGAAGAGCTGGTGGCGGCAGCTTCCTCCCCTTTCTCTCTCTCCCTCTTTCTTTCTCTCTCCCTCTCTCCTTCGTCCGATGGGTTCTTCTCTCACAGACCGGGGCTACAGTGGAAAGGCATGGCTCAGAATGTGAAATGGCTACCAGTGAAACTGGGCAGTCTAAAAGAGGGGGAAGGGGGGGGGTGTTAACACTCCTCCCGGTTTCCCTTAAGCACATAGTCTCTCTTCACTGAAGCAATATGAGGCATACTGCACTATGGAGATTTAATAGGAAGAGACCACCATTATGATTGCATGGGTGTTTGTGGTTGTATAGTATGTATGTGTGTATGTGTTTGTATGTGTGTGTGTGTGAGAGAGAGAGTGCTTGTGTGTATGTATATTTCATAAAATGCCATAACACTGTGTTTACATCCAGTATTTATGGCTGTAAAAAGACACATTTTTTTCCGTTCGGAGATGTGCTCCTCTAAAATGGGCTTGTCTTTCTAAATTCTCTGAGAAGGCTTGCGTGTGTTAAGAAATGTATGAGAAAGTTGGTTGAGAAGGTGTGTGTGTGTGTGTGTGTATGTGTGTGTGTGAGAGAGAGTGGTGTGTGTGTGTGTGTGTGAGAGAGAGAGAAATAGAGAAAGAGAGGAAGTGGAAAAGACCGAGTTGATGAAAGAGGGAGAAAAGAAGATAGTGTAGCCAAATCAATAAAAAGTAAACAGCTCTGACTTAACAGGCAACTCTCAAAACTGACACACACATACTCAAACACATTACACAGATCGTACATGCGCAAACACACAGTAAACAAACACACACACACACACACACACACAGGCTCAGGGGAGCCGTGGTTTTGAAGAGTGTTTCTCAGCGGTACCTCCAAATCCACTGTGTACTTTACTCTCACTCATTAGAGGTGCAGAAATCTAAAGCCTCTAAACATGTGCAGCGAGGAAAAAAACAATGGGCAAAGCTGCATCCATCTCCAGTCCTCAGACTCGGTGAGTGACCAAGGCCCCTTAAACACAGCCACTGGCCAGATGTTTACCCGACTGTAGCGTGCTGTAAGTCCCTTTGGGAACGGCGCCTCTGCTGAAGGGGTATATACGTGTTTAAAAGGTCCTCAGTGTGTTTAAGGTGATGAGGCAAAATACAGCTGGATGATTCTGACCTCGGGTCAGAGGTCACAGTGGCTCCTCCGCACAGTAGCAGTGGGCAACGCTGGAGTAACAAGTACAGAGCCTTAGACTGAGGAGGAGGAGGCATGTGTGTGTGTGTGTGTGTGTGTGTGTGTGTGTGTGTGTGTGTGTGTGTCGTAATGGCGGCTCACTGGGGACCAGTCCTGTTCAGGCCCAAACGCAACACTGGACCTGGGCCACATTAGGGCCACATTAGGGCCGGAGCTGCCCACAGCCAGCCGCTATTAGGGAGAGGTTTGATGCTGTGCTTGGAGACGCGTGACTCTGGCGTAAAGCTTTTGGCTTCCCATTCTCTTTCTTTCTCTATGTGTGAGTGAGTGAGTGTGTGTGTGTGTGTGTGTGTGTGTGTGTGTGTGTATGTGTGCATGTGGGTGTTAATAAAGAAAAAGAAAAACAACAGAAAGAAACCCAAATGTGTAGCATTTCACCCTGTGCAAAAGAAAGACAACGACGACGCACAACAGCAGCCAGTCTCATCTGCTCACTCCTCTTCTCTTCTGTCACGTCCATCTGTCTCCCTCCATCCCTCCCTCCCTCCCTTCTTTTTCTTCTTCCTGTCTGAAGCTTGTGCTGTCTCTGAGCCAAAAGAGGGAGGATGACAACCACCCTACTTCATCCTCCTCCACCTCCTTCTGTTCTTTTCCTCTGTCTTTTCTTTTCATATCCTCCTCTCATGTCTCCAGTTGTTCCATCTTAGATATCTGACAACAGGCATGCACATTAACTATTTCATTTTTTTTTTTTCATTTCACTTTTCCAAAAAAATAAAGAAACAATAACAAAACAAAATGTTAGAAACAAACAAATAAATCCATTCGATGTGTGACTGAAAGTGAATAAAAGTCATTTTAAAGTCATAGTACCTTTGATATTTCTCATATTATTATTGTTATTAATAAATATACTTTCATTGTTCAGGAACTCTTTGCTTTGTCTTATTGTAAAATGAGCCCGACTGATTTCAAATTTCGCTCATCAGCCCACAGTCAGTGCTGCCTCTCTCCTCTTCCTCTTCCTCCTCTTCGTCCCCTTCCTCTGAGTCGACTGGACTGTTGCGCTCCTGTCCTGAGTGCACAGAAGGAGATGAAGTGAGGAAGAGGGAGCTGGGCGCAATACAAAAAGGGGAGCAAGGATTATATTTCACATCTCCGCTGCGCTCGGTCTCGGCTCAGTCTCGGCTCAGTCTCGTTATCATTGCCCCCTCGCTTTACTGAGCACACCGGGCTGACTGACCAGGAGAGAGAGAGAGAGAGGGACAGTGAACACCAGAGTGGGAGAGAGAGAGAGAGAGAGATGGAGAGAAAAGGATAAAGGGAGAGAGAGAGAGGGGATGATGGTGGAGAGAGGGAAGGAGAGATGGAAAGAAGAAAAGGCTGGGTGTTTGTCTGAGCACCTGTGCTTTCCCCCACAACTCCTGACTCTCTCTCTCTCTCTCTCTCTCTCTCTCTCTCTCTCTCTCTCGCTCTCTTTCTCTCTCTCTTCTTCCGTTCCGCTATAGGCATGAGCTCCATGGTGAGGGGCGGCTAGGCTGAATGGTGACTGCATTGGAGAGCTGGAATCGGGGCCGAGGCTCAGAGCCTCTCCCTGGTCGCGATCCAGATGTAAGGCCCAGACTGTTCCTCGATCACTGTTTTCACTTGGTGGTAGACCTCCTCGAATCGGTCGCCCTCCACAACAGCTGCAGGAGAGGCACAACAAGACGGGCTTTAGTGAACAAGACAGGCTTTAGTGAGCAAGACGGGCTTTAGTGAACAGTTTAGGTAATGGAATGCTGCTTTCATTATTGCAACTTAGGGAACTGTCATCCCCTAAAAGACTACAAGTTCCAGCTTTCTACACATTCCATTAGACATTCAAGCTAATCAGGAAAAAACATTCCACTTTCACAAACTAATCTTTAAAAGAAAAACCTAAACAAATGTCTAGAAAAAATTTTAAACAAAATAATGACATGGCATTTTCCTCCAAGAAGCCAGGGGGCACTGTCTCACCAGAGAAGCACTCCAGGAAGTCCTGCTCAAGCTTGACAGCGCGGTCCATGCCTTTCCGCGCCTGCTCCTCAGTTAGCCGTGGGTTGAGCTCTCTGTCGCACAGGAGCAACAACAACAAGATCAACAACAACCTCTGTGTAGCATCAAGTCAACTGAATATACATAACGAGCCGCTGCCAATCGATCAATACTGGTGCTGTGTCATGACAATATGATACTGCAGAATAGCCCATTGAAAGTCTGCTGCTGTTGCTGCTAAACAGCAGCATTTCCCTTTGGCAGGGGACAACATACGCTGAGCTGATGGAGTGGATGGGAGCAAGCTAATGAGGTGGGCTCTTGGGGATACTCACAGGACGTTCTCCAGCGACTTGGGCCGGACGAAGATGGCTATGGGATGGAGCTGTGCCGCCTGCAGTCTGCGGACAGCGTTGGCCGACACATCCAGGATACAGTGCTTACCCTGCTGCTCAGGGAGATGGAGAGAGAGAGGTGGGGGAAGATAGGGGGAGTAGAGAGAGAGACAAAAGGTTGGATTAAAGACTAAAGTTTACAGTTTAGAGTGCTGTAACAATGTTTGTTTTTTTCACTTACAAATTTTATTACAATACATATTACAGTTCTATGGTTTATGTGACACTCAACTTGTTAATAGGAATGTGTGTGTGTGTGTGAGAGAGAGAGAGAGAGAGAGAGAGAGCGTGTGTGTGTCTGTGTGCGTGTGTATGCGCGTGCGTGTGTGTGTGCGTGTGTGTGTGCGCGTGTGTGTGTGCGTGCGTGCGCGCGTGTGTGTGTGTGTGTTTCCCTTACCTGCTCAGCCACTTCTCTGACACTCTGCACACTGGTGCCATAGAGATGGCTGTTGTACTGTCCCGCCTCGATGAAACGATGACTCTGGATGTCCTTCTCCATCTGTTCCCGTGACGACACAAAGTGGTAGTCTCTGCCGTCCACCTCGTACTCCCGCTTCGGTCGTGTTGTATCTGAACAGACCAATATTAGACTATATTACAGACCATTACAGACCACAATAACCACACTACTGTGCTACTGTATTCTATTTGAGTAGCGAGTAGTACTTATTGCTAACATGTTGCACTGTACCTTGATTGTCCCCTGTTTTGTAAATCACTTTGGGTTAAGGAGTCAGCTAAATGACTACATGTAAATGCCAGGACTATAATAGATGGGAGCTTACTGTATGTGCATTTCTGGTTTGAGGTGCTAACTCCAGCCCTGCCAGTTCCAATAACATAACACACTCTGACACCGTTCCACTGATCTGTGCTTACACTATATGAAGAACAAAAACATGACGTACCGCGCAAATAAAAAAGTACATTCTGCACAAATGTGTCCCAATGCATTAACTGCGTAACAGTGATGACAGAGAATGTTATTCCTGTCTTGGCGGCACCCTGAAAGAGCTGCCATGTATCAGACGGGTATGTGTGTGTGCATCTGTGTGTGTGTGTGTGTGTGTGTGTGTGTGTAGGCGTGTAAGAGTCTGTATGAGGTGTGTGTCTGTGTAATGGTGGCAGCACAATTTTACTTTTAAAGTGGAATCAAAAAAAGTATATAATGTGTG
>NW_027468870.1:35318057-35328057 GCF_046254945.1 Alosa pseudoharengus | reverse complement strand
TTAAAACAATCTGTTTTGCACAGAAAAAAAGTTTCAAATCATCTCAAGGTGACTGCAGGCTACTGCAGTTTACTTAACATGCAGACAATATATGATACGGTCTTACAGATAGCATCTCTGTAAAGATATTTATGATGATATAATAAAAACATACATTGTGTGCGCACACATTACCCAAACATCACTATGATTACTACTAAAAGGTCTCCATATGTCCATAAGGATGTTTTTGTTCTCTGCAGATTTTTTTTTTTTTTTACTTTTTTGATCCCGTGAGGGAAATTTGGTCTCTGCATTTAACCCAATCGTGAAATAGTGAAACACAAACAGCACACAGTGAACACACAGTGAGGTGAAGCACACACTAATCCCGGCGCAGTGAGCTGCCTGCTACAATGGCGGCGCTCGGGGAGCAGTGAGGGGTCCCACTGGTCGGGGCTCGAACCGGCAACCCTCCGGTTACAAGTCCAGAGTGCTAACCAGTGGGCCACGGCTGCCCGTAAAAGATCACATATTCATGGCCATTAACATTCCATATGTTCATGTACAGTGTGTGTATAAGAGTGTGTGTGATGCGCAGGCTGTAGCAGGGCATGTACAGTGTGTGTATAAGAGTGTGTGTGGTGCGCAGGCTGTAGCAGGGCATGTACAGTGTGTGTATAATTCATGCAGGCTGGTGCTGAGGAGAGCATTTCTGTGTTTCCTGATGTTGCGAGCCTGAGGAGATCTCAGAGTGCTGTAGTGTGGCCAGTGAAAAGAATGTCCGTTAGTTTAAGAGTGTGTACACTGGGAAAGGAAGAGTTTCTTGGGGGGTGTGTGTGTGTGTGTGTGTGTGTGTGTGTGTGTGTGTGTGTGTGTGTGTGTGCATGAGCAGTCCGTCTTTCTGTCACTGGGTTTCTATCAAACTTTTTAAACACACATTTCAAACAGAAAATATTCAGTGGAACTGCTTGAAATTTCCACAAAAAAATACATGAAAGTCAAATAGGAAATTAATTTGCCTGAGGACGGTTGATAAACTCCTGATTCTCATAGGTTTTATGTGAAGTCACAAATCACATTTGTTAAGATTTCATTACATGTTTCCGCCCTGACAACCTGAAGTTTTAAGCCCACAGCTGTTCTCCACTCCTACTTTGATTAGGAGAGTGTCCGCTCTTAATTTGCATATCATAGCGGATTGAAATCTGCACACTCATGTCTCTTTTAGCCATATTTTCATCAATGTGATTAAGCTATGCAAATGAGGTGGATGCAAAGCCAGCTTCTTCTTAAGAGGGAAGATGAGTAAAACTCTATCTGTCTATCAGTCTCTGTGTATTTATCTGTCTCTCAATCTGTCCCACTAGCTCGGCCTCCATCCACCTTTTTCATGCCTATTTTGCCCAGTCCAATAAGAAATCCTCACTGGAAATACTTGCATGCAATAGAATGGTGTGGATTAACTCTCCATTCGCCTAGGTATAACGCAATTAAAGTTCAGAGAGAGTTTATTCACATTTGTTGTATTTCTAGCTACATGTTTCCATTAACGTTGCCCTGACGACCTTACATTTTGATCCCATAGGTGTTCAGAGCTCTTCCCCAGATAAAAAAAAAGCCCATTTTTAATTCCCACCACACAGTGAATGGAAACGCACACACATCTTTAGCAGACTTTTCATCAATACACATACAATATGCAAATGAGTTAAATGGAGACCCAGCCACTGTTTATTTACGCAGTCGCGTACATGTTTGTGTTTATATACGCAGTCGCGTACATGTTTGTGTTTATCTATGCAGTCAGTCGCGTACATGTTTGTGTTTATTTACGCAGTCACGTACATGTTTGTAAGTTTATTTACGCAGTCGCGTACATGTTTGTGTTTATTTACGCAGTCACATACATGTTTGTGTATTTATTTACGCAGTCACGTACATGTTTGTGTATTTATTTACGCAGTCACGTACATGTTTGTGTGTTTATTTACGCAGTCGCGTACATGTTTGTGTGTTTATTTAGGCTGTCGCGTGCATGTTTGTGTGTTTATTTAGGCTGTCGCATACATGTTTGTGTGTTTGATGTGTGTGGTACTCACACTCAGGATCTGGTCTCCCTTGCGCAGCTCTCCACTAAGGTCAGCGGGGCCTCCAGCCAGGATGAAGGAGATGAAGATGCCCTCGCCGTCCTCTCCCCCCACGATATTAAAGCCCAGCCCCGTGGAGCCCCGATGGATCAGCACACGCCTCGGGTCTCTGTGAGAGGAGAGAGAAAGGGAGAGAGAGAGAGAGAGAGAGAGAGAGAGAGAGAGAGAGAGAGAGAGAAATGGAGAGATGAAGAGCAAGGGAGAGAGGGAGGGGAGAAAGACAGAGAGTGTGTGTGTGTGTGAAAGAGAGAAGAAAGGATAGAGTGAGAAAGAGAGAGAGGGAGGGAAAGAGAGAGGGAGGAAGAGAGAGAAGTGTGTGTGTGAAGGACAGGATAAGAGATTCAGTGAGAGGCCTCCTGAGTGTTTGACTTGCTGCTAATGCTTTTATGCTTGTTTACTGTAGCTCAGCCATTCGGAAGTGAGAAAAGAGAAAGAAGCAAAGCAAACGAGGCAGGAGGGTAAAAAAAGAATGCAAATGATGACATGATGTAATGCTTGGCATCAGGGAGGAGTGTTGAGCAAGCCATTCTCCAACACTACGGGAGGCATTTCAGAGAGAGGCAAGCGATCATCAAGAGAGACTCATCAAAAGCATTTAATACTTAAGACGAGGAGAGCAGATGCCAAAGGAGAGAGAACATGCCGGAACATTTGGCATGATCTGTTTAGCTGAGTCATTTTTTTTTTTTCCAAAATTGCTGCCTCACCTAGGAAGGTCCTCGTCTCCCAGCAGGCCGTGCAGGACGGGAGAGAAGCGGCTGGGTGAGGTGGGAGTGAGGGCTTGTGGGTAATCTGAGCCCAAGTAGTTGGGATGCCCGAGGTCTGAGTCCAGGTGCGGCGAATATGCTGAAACACATAAAAACAAACACACACACACACACTCTCAGACAAGGCAAATTACTCCCTTTCCTTCCTTTCCAAACATGCCGTGGTATAAAAAAAAAAGACACAGACAAATGAGGCCCACACACAAACACGCACACAGACACACACTCACTCACTCACTCACTCACTCACTCACTCACACACTCACTCACTCACTCACTCACTCAATCACACACACACACACACACACACTTACTGCTGGTGAGGTCTGGTGGGTTGTAGGTGTTGGTCAGGTACAGGTTGTTGGGTTTGGCCACTCTCAGGTAGACCACCTCTGCTGTGTTCTTCAGCGCGCCCACAGCATCCTCGTGCATTACGTCCTCCAAACACACGTTATTCACCTGCAGACACACACACACACACACACACACACACACACACACACACACACACACACACACACGTAGACTCAGCATCAACACGACACAGAAAAGGGAGGAAGACACACTGCTAGGGGAACTTCTGTGGGATGAGATTTGGCTACATTTTTTTTATTCCAGAACATAATTCCAGATTATTATACAGTATGTGACAGTGAAAATGTACATGTGTAGGTGTATGTACATGTCTCGGTAGATCTGTACCAATACAGTATCCCTACAGTATATATATATATATATACACACATACACAGTATATATACACACATTGTATATGCACACTATTTTTGAGTAAAAATTTGTGTAGAATACAATGCAATAGCAGTTATGATAATGGACAACAGAGGGCACTATTTCTCTATGCGATATGATGAGTGTTTGCTGTGAGTGAGGGAAGTGTGTGTGTGTGTGTGTGTGTGTGTGTGTGTGTGTGTGTGTGGGGGGGGGGGGGTAAGGTTAATAATGGTTCAAATCCCACACATCCATTACCATACTAATGAGAGGGAGCTCAGTCCAGCTGAATTACTGAAGTCATCTATTCTGCCTCACTCTGCACCTCAGCTGTGTTAGAGGACATGACTGTATTGTGTGTGTGTGTGTGTGTGTGTGTGCGTTCACCCACCGCTAGTATCTTATCTCCTATCTGTAGCCGGCCATCTTTATGTGCTGCTCCTCCCTCGATGATCTTTGTCACGTAGATGCTGTTGTCTCCAGGGATGTGCTGATTACCGACACCCCCTGCTATACTGAAGCCCAGACCTTTAAACACACACACACACACACACACACACACACACACACACACACACACACACACACACACACACACACACACACACACACACACACACACACATTAAGAAATTCCTTAGGATTGCTTAGCAAGAAATGACCCTTACTCTTGGTTTTGAGTTCATTTTTACTCTTTATTACTCTTGCTTTGGGGACACTCCAAAATGCGTGGCACATTTCCAAACACAAACCCTCACGCCCTCACCTTTGGGTCCTTTGATGAGTTTGAGCTCGGTGATCTTCTCGGCGACGGGTTTGCGGCGCAGCACGTAGAGTCGGACGATGGCGCCGGCCTCCTTGAGCGCCTCCACGGCCTGACTGTGGGTCACCTCCCGCACGTCCACGTCGTTCACAAACAGAATGCTGTCATTCACTCTGGTGGACACACACACACAACACACATACAAACAATACACACACACACACAAACACACAAACAAACAAGAGGACAGGGAGGATTAGCGCCACTTTGGTTGACGGTGGCGAATGGAGCATTATGACACAGCAGGATCTACACAAAAAATATAAACACAAACCACATCCATCTCATGTCACTTAATAAACTCTCATTTCACTTAACATACCATCATCAAACGATGGTGATATGACTGCTACACTAGAACACAAACACACACATCCACTTGTTTCTCAGTAGCAGTCTGTCTCTGTTTTGTGCTCACAACTGAAAATGTCAGTTCTCAACGGCAGCTCAGAAGGCTTTCAATTTAGCCTGGTGCTTCCAAATCATTTCCTAGCTCAGTCCTCACATGGAGGTGGTCTTGGAGCGCTGTGGAGAGAGGAGTGGGGGGTGTCTCAGCTGCACTGCTAAACTGCCAAGATGTGCACACTGCAACAGATAATGATTACACTCTTCCCTACCAACCCATCACAAGGCTGCGTGCGGATTTTCTGTCCCATTGCCCTTTTCTGTCCACTTTGCCTCAGTCTTGATGTAAAACGTCATACGGTCAGGGACATATATGGAGATGAATTCATAAGGACTTCAGAAACGACAATCACATTGTCAAGAGAATCCAACTCTACAATCACAGTGTCCAGAGAATCTAACTCTACAATCACAGTGTTAAGAGAATCCAACTCTACAATCACAGTGTTAAGAGAATCCAACTCTACTTACTCGTATGGAAATGCTGGTGTTATTGGTGAATTTTGGGGAGCCACTATCACCTTTTCTTTTAAATGATGCTTCAGTGTACCCTATGCTAAAGGAACCATTTAAGCACCTTTCTCAAGCAAGGGTAGAATCCCAACAGCATATCAACAGCATATCACCAAATACATCCAGGTTATTCCATTTCATTCTGATAGAAAGCTTCCAAAGCAGAAAAGAGTGTTAGGACCCTGCCAGCTCTGCCTCTGGCCCCTGGCCACCACGTGCGCCTGTATGTCTCTCTCCCTCTGTGTCTACAGCAGGTGAATGGCTCAGGTGTGCTCAGGTGTGGTTGATGGATTGGATTAATTGGCTTCCCTTATGGTGGCTCTCCCTTTCTCCCAGCTTTTGGCGTTTGATTTCTGTTTTGCATGGCATCCCCTAGATGCTGGTTTGCACTGCATTTGGGTTTCAGCCTTCACTTCACTGATGA
The DNA here is from genome assembly GCF_046254945.1 of Alosa pseudoharengus. NCBI lineage: Eukaryota > Metazoa > Chordata > Actinopteri > Clupeiformes > Clupeidae > Alosa > Alosa pseudoharengus. Next base: position 35,322,267 of record NW_027468870.1, on the reverse strand, counting down.
TCTCCACATTTCTCACTGTGTCCATACATTTACTCTCCATTTGAAATGTGTGTGTGGCAGTCCCCTTCATGTTTGCATTTTTGAGCCGGCATGTGTTAGGATGGTCATTGTATCCTATTGTATGTATTCTATTTTCTGTAAATAATATGACCATTGTTTGCATATTGTCTGCTTATCTAGAGAGTCACCAGAGAGTGACTGGAACCAACTTCTTTGTGTGCAATAACATCCTCGGCCAAAAAAATCTGATTCTGATTCTGACATCCAATAGCAGCACTGATTGTTGAGAATCAGCAGAGCAGGAAGGAAGTGCTATCAGCTCAGACTGGTGCCAGTGCTGACTGCTCCAAGGCTCATCCAAAAGCCTCATGTTTAATTCTGGAGTAGGCCTATTTCTGAAGAGACATCCAACAGAGAGTTTTCATCCTGTAATGAACCTGCGAATTTATAGGAAGGTAACCCCTAGGGTGGCATATACCTCAATCTTGACTCACAGTTTATTTTTACTTTTTACTAATGACGTCGGTCGAGGGCAGTCCCTCTCGTTCCAGCTCCTCTCTCTGAATATTCATTGGCTGATATCTCGCTGCCCTTGGCCACGCCTAAATATGCACTTAAGGTTATTAACTTAGCAGAGTTCATAATAGCCGCATAATGGCAAGTCATTAAAAAACAGTGCTTCTGAAGTTGCCATAGAAAGCTAAAAGACATTCCAGCTTTTTTTTCTTTCTTTTTTTTATGGAATATCAGCAATTTCCATCTCTAGGGCTGATAAGAGAAGTGCGTTGTCAGTGAGACAGAAGATTCCCTCTGTGTGGAGCGTCTGAGCAGCAGGGGTGTCAGGGAGAGCGGGCCCTTCGCACATCATCCGCTAGAATAGTCAAACATAGCGGAGCGGAGCGGAACAAAGTGTGAGAAAGTCGTGTTCTTTCCTCCGAGGCGGCGCCCAGCTGGAAAGGGAAACTCGGGCCGGCAATATTCACGAAGCTTTTTCCATTTTTTATGTCTAATAAAATCTCAAATGTGGCCTTTAAATGTCACCCTTAAGCCTCCTCTATTTTACAAGAGAGCGTAGATGAGCCTCACAGAGAGCAGCCTAGACTACTAGTGCGTATGAGGTTGAATGTGTGTATCTGCGTGTATCTGTGTCAGTCTGTATGTGTTTGTGAGTGTCTGTTTGTATGTGTGCTTGTGATATGAATACGCTGCCTTTCAGATGTATTTAGAACTATGACTATGGCCAAGGCCTTAGTTCCCTCTGCTTTATAGGCCACCGTGTCTGATTCAGCTGTGTGTAGTTCCCCTCACTGCTCCGCCTGTGTCTGCCACGTCTGTCACAGCTCCCAGCTCGCCGCGTGACGCGACACACAGACAGTAGCTCCAGCTGCTCCAGACATGAGCAAATCACTCGCAAGGCATCAAAGCATGTGCACAACACGTGCCTGTTGATGAGGAAGGTGGGCGTGCACATGGGAGTGTGTGTGTGTGTGTGTGTGTGTGTTCTACCTTAGTCGTCCATCTTGTGCTGCTGCCCCTCCTGGTATGATCTTGGTGATGAAGATACTGGGGTCATCTCCTACATGAGGGTTATCAGTGCCTCCTGCAATACTGAAGCCCAGTCCGGAGTTGCCCTGCACGCAGACACACACACACACACGCAGACACACACACACACACACACACACACACAACGACCATAAAACCTCTCATAAGCACTGTGGGCCGCTGTGGTCTAAGTGTGCCATTAATCGAAGAGACAGATCTCACCCTCTCCAAGGTAATCTCCTCATATTCAATCTCCCCTTCCGTCCCGTTCACCTGAGGAGAGACACAACACTAGTTAGCCAGCAGCATACTTCACTGATAGACTAAGCTGTGTGTGTGTGTGTGTGATTGTGTGTGCATATGTGAGATTGTGTTTGTGTGTGATTGTGTGTGTGTGTGTGTGTGTGTGTGTGTGTGTGTGTGTGTGTGTGTGTGTGTGTGTGTGTGTGTGTGTGTGTGTGTGTGTGTCCTTACGTAGGGAGAGCCATCCAGTGTGTCTGTGTTCACCACCACTGGAGGGGAGTTTGCCTGTAGAATGAGACAGAGAGAGAGACAGAGAGAGAGGGAGTAAAGAATTAACACTGTAACACTGACAGTGCAGCATCCCTCACACACACACACACACACACACACATTACCATTACATCACATCCCCTCACACAGACAGACAAACCTCTGCCCCTGAGAGGGGATTTACTCCTCCTGTCTCCCTTTGAGATAACGTAGCCTGCCGGACCCTCATTCAGCCCCGTCCAGCTCCAAGAGCCGGGAGAGGAGGAAGAGGAAGAGTGTGGATGGGAGGAAGCGGAGGAGGAAGAGGAGGAGGAGGAAGGGTCGTGACGAGGATGAAAGAGAAAACTTTCTCTCTGCTGTCAGGACAGCTTTCCACAATCCACTCTCGCAGACTGGTGCGGCGCCCAGGTGCATTGTGGGCCAGTGGCGCCCCAGTGCTGAGCGACGAGCGTGCTTCTGCTGTGGTGTGATAGCGCGGAGGGATAAACATGCACCCAGCGAACCCAGCCGCCTCACACCTCAGACCAGCCTCTCAGCTTCGTGAAGCAGAGCGATACCGAGCAACAGCCAGAGTTCAACTTCAGAGGAAATACCAGCACTCCAAAATGTCATTCCACACCATGCTTCACCGTTTATCTTGCCTATTACTGCTTTGAGTACTAACAGTATTGTATATTACTGCTCTGAGAGTGATTTTGTACACTACAACTTAAACACTGTAAAATTAATTTACTTTTGAACTCTTCTAAGCCCTATTGAAAATCTTTCAGCAGAGTTCAGATCTATGTAGTTGCAGGTGAGAACGACACAGAGGATCTGAGAGGAAGGTCTCATGACTAAGCAGAGGAACAATAGGAATGGTATAATGAGCTCTTAGCAAAAAGAAATTCATGGAAATGTACTGTTGGTCTACTAATTTGAACTAAGCATACGTATAGATTACTTGTTGTGTACTGATTAGAGTACTCTACACTAAATTGAATGATACTTGGCTTGTACTGATACATTTAAATATACATAAAGGTTGAAGTATATCTAGCCTATACTTGGTACTTAAATATACTTTACATACTTACACTAATGGAACAGTCTAAGTATGTTAACTTGTACTACCAGAGACTGATCTTTGAGAGGCTGCATGACAGATTCTCATTTCATTCCCTTAGCAGATTCTAATATTACCCTTCCGGTAAACTTACATTTTACTGATGATATACTTTAAGTATACTATCATGAACATGAAAAATAGGGCTAGAAATATATCTCAGCAATGGGTGGCAGTGGCTCAGTAGGTTGGGGAGTCGTTCAGGAACCGCAAGTTTGCAGCTCCACCTGACAAAAAAATCAACCACAAGAGTGCTCCCAATGTCCCATTTGGCACCCTGCATGGCAGCCTATGCCATTGGTGTCTGTGTGATATAAATGAGCAATATATATGCAGCATTGTTAGTAAACAGTACACCTATAAGTTCACTTGCAGCTTGTTAGTAAACAGTACACCTATAAGTTCACTTGCAGCATTGTTAGTATACAGTAAACCTATAAGTTCACTTGCAGCTTGTTAATAAACAGTACACCTCTATAAGTTCACTTGCAGTGCACCTAAAAGTTTACATCAACATATACTATAATGAACAATAAGGTGTGCTACAAGTATATAACTAGTATCTCCACTAGTTTACTTACAGTATACTGTAGTTCTCAGTACTTACAAGTTTAATATTATAAACTGAAAGTGGGTCAAGTGTATCACAAGTAGATTTGTACTAATAAACTTACCACCTAAAGTAAACTTCATATTAACTGCACTTCAGTTTACTTGATAAAATTAACTTTATATCTTTTTTTGGTAATGGAGGTCAAAGACTAGCTCTGTGTGATTTCTTTACATTAGCTAGGATGCAATTCATGAAAATTGGGCACTTCTGGATAAGTTTTTGATTTTTGGCAGGGTGTTAGGTATAGGCCTAAGGTTTTCAAAAATCCATGGATACAAGTTGGGGTGGCCCCCCTAGTGGCAGTTATCCATAAAATCCAAAATGCCGAAAAGAGAAAAGGTTATATCTCAGCTTCCTTTAGTCTTAAATTGTTGTATAATGTATTTTCTCTACTTTGTTTGATACAAGGAATCCAATTTTGATATGTTCTTCTT
>NW_027468870.1:35293057-35303057 GCF_046254945.1 Alosa pseudoharengus | reverse complement strand
ACTTCTGACGTTGTGAGAAATGTGAGACATGTTAGAGCTTTAGCAAGTGACCATTTCATGAAGTTTAGAAATATAAAGTGTTCATCAACCTATCAGCCTCATTAACACAAATAAGTCCGTATATGTACATTTCTGAAATCTGACTTCAGCAAAGAGTTAGATGTCAATAAATAATCCGAACTGGAATGTAAAAGTGACAGAAATAATCGCGATCATTTCCTACCATTATCCGATGCCGCTGTTTCTTGGATTTCCGGACGTTGTTGATGAAACGTCGGCCCATTTTCTTGGCATACCAAACGGACGTGAACATCCTGCCTGATCGCTGAATGCTGAGACGCCGAGGGGATCCTAACAGACACCGCTCACCTCCCAAAATGACAAGTGAACCGGGAGAGCGTGGACCAGAGGAGAGGAAAGAGGGGGAGCGCTAAGGGGCGTTTCCGTAGCAAACATGACAAATGCACAAACTACTCCAGTAAAAATATAAATACGTCAACGACCACAACTCTGTCACATGCTGACAGCGACAACAGAAGCGATTGCCTCTGAAATTCATTCAAAAACACTCAGAAAATACATGCAATAACGAGTAGGCTACTCGAATAAAAGCGTGTTTAAATAGTACCACTTATATCCAGCATCGGGAGAGACGCGTTCAAAAGCAGACAACCAAAAAATTCCAGGGAGAAGTTATATCCGTGTCCTTCAAGGGGAGGAGAGAGCAGATAATTGATCTGAATAGAAATCAGGAAGAGCCCTGAGACCTCTTGTCAAATAAGTCTACGTAATCCAACAGTAGGATTCCCCTTACGCCAGGAAAAAAGTGAAGCTGTCAGACAACCGACTTGTCCTTTTAAGCTGTCCTGATATGAGTTTGCTCGTTACTGTACTGCTCGTTACAGTTTCTGTACTTATCAAACTAAAACGATTTCCCTGCAAAAATCACATTAAATCTGCACACATATTTACACGTGTAAGAAGCAATGGTCTTAGCAATAACCTTAAATCGGCAGAGCCAAATGTGTCTCTATTTCTCCTCCACTGTATACCATAATGTACCTGATTCCACTTTCTCTGAGCCTGATAAATACCTTGCTCTAAGCTAAGTTGCTATCCCTTCTCTATCGCTGGCTGTGGTTTTAATGCTCAACACGACTGCAGTCAATGTTACTGCAACTGCAGCATATTTCTCTCTCTCTCTTTCTCACTCACTCTCTCTCTCTTCCCCTCTGTCTCTTTTACACACAAGTACAGAGAAAGAAAGAAAGAGAGAGAGAGAGAGATGAAGCGAGAGAGCCACACATGCATATATAATACTGTACATAAACAAAAACAAAGGCAGAGATAGGGAATAGGGACCAGGCCAGTAGCTTCGCACAAGAGCTTCACTTGGAGGACTCTATAAGAAATGTATGACTGATTAAGTCCCGCTGCAGCGTGAAATGCCACACTTGCATCGCCTTGCCCATCTCCTCCTGTACTGCAGGCGAGAGGCATTCCAATGAGCAGAGTCCCAGCATCGCCTGGCAACAAACACTGCCCTGACCAGCAAGGCCACCACAGTGGAGCAGGCCTCCCAGACAGCCATAATAAGATACCATTGTGATGTGTATATACTGTGTGTGAGTATATATATATATATATATATATATATATATATATATACATACACAGACAGGTGGGGGTGGGGGAGGATGAGAGAGTATTGACTTACTTTCTTGCATGCTCACACTATGAAAATAAAACATACATACTTCTGTATAAAACACACACAACATGTCTTTTGGTTTGTTGGTCATTTGGTTTGCTCTCTTCACTTCAAATACCCGCAAGCCATTCAAATCAGCGTCAGAGACAGCGACCCAGTCATTCTGGACAAGACTGAGAGCTCTAGGAAGGACAGAGCGGCCAGAGATGAGTGCAGAGAGAATGATAGATCGAAGAGACAATGACTGGAGGGAGGATGAATCGTTTGAGGTCCAGAGAGCATGGGATATAAAAAGAGGCGAAGAGACACAAAAAAGAGGAGGAGATGGGGGAAATAGGAGAGAGAGATGGACTGAACGCTTTGCTGAAAGAGAGGAGAGAGGAGAGGAGTGTAGTCTGGCTGAAAGAGAGAGAGAGGGGTAAAGGGTGACTGGCGGGCAGGAATGGAGTGGGAAGTGGAAGGTAAATGTCTGGACATGCAGCTGGACTAATATTGATTTACCAATAGCTTTTTCATTGGGTTTTGTCGTCATAAACATCCCAGGCAGCAATATCGCTCTCACCTTGAAAGGGATATGAGTGGCCTCCTAAACGCACAAACAGGCACATGTGCGCGCACACACACACACTCACAAATGTTTGCACTCAAATCTGCTGATGATCAAGTGCATGAGCAGGTGTGTTTCTGCTTGTGTGTGTGTGTATGTGTGTGTGTGTGTGTGTGTGTGTGTGTGTGTGTGTGTGTATGTATGTGTGTGTGTGGTGTGTTGGTGTTGGTGCATGTGGGGGGAAACAGTTATGCAAGAAAATTAGTTGCGCTGACACGCTTATTTTGGTAAATAACACTCCATCTCTCCCTCCATCTCTCCCTCTCCAACTCCTCCTGTCTGCACTCCTCCGCCCTCGCTGCTCCTCCCATGCCATCTCTCCCTTTGCAATTCTTTCTCACACTCATCCACTTCCCTCTATCCATCTTTTCCCTTCTCCAGTTTATTGCCTTGGCTCTTTTATTCACAGATTCTCTCTCTCTCTCCATCCCTCCCTCTCTCCCTCCCTCTTCTCTCTCTCCCGCTCCCCCTCTCCCAAGTGGAAGAGGAGCTCACCGAGTCCTGCACAGTAATTACTCAGGAGCAGCAGGGACAACTTTAAACATTTATTAAATAAAAGTACGGGGGAGAGGGAGAAAATGAAGACACAATCCTGATCCAGGGGACATAAAAGAACATGGAGAAGGAGAGGAAATGTAGGAGAGAGAGAACAGGGAGGGAAGAGAGAAAGAAGAAGGGGGGGTGAGATGGTGTTACAAGGTAGCTGGGCAAGAAGAGCAAAGCATGAGAAATGAGACTCTTTAGGGCAGCAACTTAAGGGTGTACACAATAAAAAACGAATCATGTAAAATTGCACCCAAATATTTCAATGAAACCTAAGCACTGCCTAAACATCAGCCCTCGAGGCAAGAGGGAGCGGATAAACAGTAATCAAGATGTCAAAAGAGAGCGGGGTGGGGACGACAACAACTCATACTATTTAAGGTCCTGCTTCTAGCGCTAACTGGATTTGAGCAGAAATAGCAATAAGGATGAATGTGGCGGCTGGTAGGTGCGCAGGACTGATGGAGGTTACATGAGCCGAGTCGTCCCTTCCACTGCGGCTGCCGCTGTGCAGGAGCTTTACGGTGAGGCCAGGCAGAGGCAGAGGAAGAGGCAGAGGCAGAGGCAGATAAATGATGGCGGGTGCCGGGCGAGCACGGGCTCACCGATGGGCCTATCAATCTCTGCATCTCCACCCGGCGCTCACAAGGCTTTCAAGGGGAATTTATAATGACACAGCCCACATGGGGGGTCAAACCAGGACTGCTGCAGCACACCCACACACAGATAAGTAAGGGATAATGTATAGAATGCCGGTCATTATGGGGAAAATAAGTCCCGACAGGGCGAACCGGGTCTTGTTTCGCCCTGAACCAGGTCTTGTTTCGCCCTGAAGGGACTTATTTTCCCTTATTCCACTGCTTGGTTGAATTTCTCATTGTCCTACGTAATTTAGAACAACCATTAACCGTATGTTATCTGCACACCTATGAAGTAGATCCATTTTTTGGCCATATCACACTTGTATATTAATTCGCCAAACTCGTTGTGAAGTTTAAATTAACTGTCACGTTGCATCCGAGCTGTAAAATGCAGACGTTCAGAACATTGCAACATTGTAGCATATGACGGAGGTGGCTTTTAGCTAGATGGATGACAGCACATAGATATATACACTAGATGTCGCCTTCTGCTTCTCAGCATGCGTCAACACCGCCGCCATCTTGGTACAGGGATCTGAAGGGCTAAACTAGTTCTCCTGTATTGTCAGCGTTACCTATTTAGCGACGTTTGGCCATCCCCAGCGATAGAAAACATTTTTAGCGATTAGCGACAAATTTGGGAACTTCTCACAATGATGGCAGATCGGCTTCTTTGTTGTTGAAACGTAAGAAAATCACCTTTCTCGTGGCTTTGTCATTTATGAATTCAGCTACATCTCGTTTGCCCATGGCACTGACCCATGATTATAAAAGTAACGACTGGCGTAGCCTATGTAGTAGCAGAGGTAAATGTTCTACAGATCTACAGCAACTTCTGGTGAGATTACAACGTACATGAGTAAACGAGACGAGGGGTATGTGGCCTCAACCAGAGCCTGTCTACGAAGAGCCTGTTTACTTTCATTGTATCGAACCTGGTTGCAGTTTACTCATTGTTCCTCTAGGGGCCGCCGCTAGCTAGTGCAGAATGAATGGGAGTCTATGGGGCTAGACGGGTAAAATGTATCTTTATTATCGTCTTAAGCTTAGTTTTCTCTAGACTCAACCATAAATACATGCCTGTCAGTTGGAACAACCCAAAAAACTAGATAATTGCTTGAGATTTTGACGATTTATGGTGATTTTATTTTCGCTAGATCTTTGCCCAGATTGACGCTAATGCATTATAGAGGAGTGGATCACTGAAGCAAGATGGCGTCTCGATTGACGCATTCGTTCCAATGAACAGCAGTAGTCAAGGCGACATCTAGTGTATATATCTATGGATGACAGCAGGCTAAGTAAAATAGCAATATTTCAAAGCTAAAGTTCATCAGAATCTTGGGATACGCCCGCTTGACAACGGGAGAGATAGAACTAACGACTGGCCTTTGGCCGTAGCAACCATCCATTTAGAACTAGTAACGGCAGTTTGTCCTGTGAGTTGAGAAATTAGTTGATATGTGTCGGAAGAAATTAGTTCTATAAACAAGACAGTTTTAGTGATTAAAACGTTTAAATTGTAACAGGAAATGAACACAACGCAAGTGGCAACAGTGGAATAAGCGGGATAATGGACTCCACGGTGGTCTGTTCACAGAAGTTAATGCACTACGAGGTGCTCCGCTTCGCGTCGGGGCCGTTTTACAACCTCGACCGTGCATTAACTTCTGTGAACAGACCACCGTGTTGTCCATTATCCCTTACATAATGACCGGCGTTCTATACATTATCCCGCTTATTATACGGCTACTTGCCAAAACAAAAAAATAAACTCCACGATATGTCTCTTTACACTTATTTGTTACCGTTTCGTCGTGGCTTTTGCTGAGAAACAAATAGTTCGCAACACACGCTGAACTTGAATCAAACATTCTTTACAACACAGCTGATCAACCGTCTGCTTTCACTTTTGAATGAAGTTCTAATGCAAGAAGTGACCGGAATACTTGCGGAGTGATATGATCAGCAGCACAAAACCCGTTGCCATTGACAGCGGTAATTATATGTTTGCAGCGGTAATTACATGAATTTATTTTACCGTAGAACGTTGGGAAATCCCATTCAAGTCAATGGAGCGTTCTACTAGCATTGTGAAGAGCCGTATAATAAATTGATATATCAACACAAATATATTGTACATATGCAGCACACCCACATACAGATAAATTGATATATCAACACAAATATATTGTACATACATACTGGCACTATCCCTAACACACACACTCATACACAAACATGCTCACACACACAAACGCACACATGCTCACACACACACACACACACACACACACACACACACACATACACACACACACACACACACACACATCCTGCACCCTCCCTCTGTACTTCACAGCCTATTGCACAGGTCAGCACACCACAACATTCTCTCTCTCTCTCTCACACACACACACACACACACACACACAGACACACACACACACACACACACACACACACACACGCAGGCATACAGGCTGTCATGCTGGCAGCTGGTGTCTCCTCAAAGAGAGCCCAAAACGGGGCAGACTGTAGCACTTAGCCTCCTCCGTGCTCTGGCTGTGACACAGTGATGCGCACTGACAGATCTTCTCAGCACTAAATAACACTGGCCTCTCTTACTCCTGACACCCACACACACATGCACATACACACACACACACACACACACACACAAACATAGATACAAACACAAACACAAACACACACATGCACACACACACACACACACACACACACACACAGGCAACACACACACACACACACACACACACACACACACCGCCCTCAAACTGATCCCTCTAGCAACTCCACCACTCTTCCACTTCACCGGCTCCTCACTTCTCACTCCACCCCCCTGAGATCACACTGATGACTCTTACGTCCATCATCCCTCTAATCACCTCACTGGTCCATACTGGATCGCTCCCCGCATGTCCACTAACGGCACACTTTTAAAGGCTTTTGGCCATTCTGTGCACTAATACTTCACTGAGTGGAACACATCTGTGTGTGTGTGTGTGTGTGTGTGTGTGTGTGTGCGCGTGTGTGTGTTTGATCAGTGCCTATTGCTCTTGCCAAGTTGGTTGTACAACATCAACATTTCTGACAGCTTCTTGAACAGATTAGCTTCAGCAGATCCCGAGATTTTCACAAGTTGCTCTTGGCTAGCGTGGGGGGATGGGAGAGCCGTTAGGGGCGCAGATGCTGTAGCATCACACCATTCTCAGCTGATAGCTCCACTTCACACTTCGGCTCTCGCTCGAAAATAACAACAGCACACTGAACATCTGACGGGGCGAAAATGTATGTTTGCCTCACACACTGCCTATGCAAGCTGTCGGCTGCAGGGCTGTGAGAGGGAGAGCAGGGAACACACACACACACACACACACACACACACACACACTAACACACACACACACACACACACACACACACTAAAGTCCTCTACCGTCTCCTGCTTCAGATGGATTATCCCTGCCAGACATGAAACTAGAATTGATTAACATTGATTAGGTGTTGTTAGCTGATAAAGATAAAGAGTCATTGTAATTCCGAGCAATGCTCAATAACTGATGATCCAAATCAAGCAATGACTCGACCCACTGTTCTGAGACTAAAATATCGGTGTGAGAGTGCGGCTGACCCGGAGATAGCGGGTTGGTGAGTGTGATGGCTAAGCTGCGGGGAGTGGCGATCTTGTTGGGGCTTTTCGGCGCGATGTGAGCGGTGTGGATGTCACAGCCTGCTGAGGACCTCTGGAGTGTGATGGAGTCATAGGGAGGAGAGAGAGAAGAGAGAGAGAAGAGAGAGAGAGAGATGGAGAGATGGGAAGAGAGAGGGAGAGATGAAGAGAGAGGGATGGATGGATGGAGAGAGAGAAAGAGAGAGGAGGGAAAGTGAGAAAGGGAAAGAGAGAGAGAGGTAGAGGAAAAATACAGAGGGATGGAGAAAGAGAGAGAGAGAGGTAGAAAGAGAGAGAGAGTGTGTGTTCCTAGGCTGGCAGCCCAGTCACCACACCCCTCAGGCTCTCTGCTGCTACCACACACAACTCTGCTCCTGCACTCTCTATCCAGCAGCGTCTTAATGAGAGAGAGGGATGAGTGGAGTGAGAGAGAGAGACAGAGACAGAGAGAGAGAGACTCTCTGTCCAGCAGCGCATTAATAAGAGAGAGAGAGAGATAGAGAGACAGAGACAAAAAAAAGTGTCTTGTCGCTGAGCATCTGTCTCTCTGAACTGCTCTCGTCGCACCTACTCCTTCAAATCTTCTGCATTTTTGTGCTCTCTCGTGTGACACCTACTTCAAACGGGCTTTAAATGTCAGTAGCACGAGTGCAGTTGCCAAGGAAACCTCACTCTCTCAGTCCCTGGCTGAGAACCGGGGAGCATGAGTGTAATATACAATTTGTGTTTGTGTGTGTGTGTCTCTCTCTCTCTCTCTCTGTGTATGTGTGTGTGTTTGTGTGTGTGTGCCTGTGTGTGTGTGTGTGTGTGGTGTGTGTGTGTGTGTGTATATGTGTGTGTGTGTGTGTGTGTGTGTGCCTGTGTATGCCTGTGTGTCTGTGTGTGACAGATTAGAGTGAAAAGGAATAACAAAATGAAAAAAGCTAAACAAATCATAGGTTTGCAGTTAACAGCAGTTATTTCAGTAGTTGACAAGTAGTAGTAACTCACTAACATTCAAGTCAAGATGACATTAATTCTCAAAATAGTATCACTCATATTTGCTGTGAACATTCATTGTCATCATTAGGTATCATTAGGCATGGTAGTGTGCACTTACAGTGAAACACTGACCCCTACAGGTAGTTTACAGGCCACTCAGCTGCAGTCTCAGGAACATTTTCAACAGTTCTTAGGTTCAAAAAGATGTTTCATAGACCTCACAATACAACAATCTCATGGACACAACCTAACAACACAACCATCTCATGAACACAACCACCTCACAACACAACAATATTATGGACACACACAACAGTCTCATGAGCACCACAACCTCAGAACAGGCTTCATGGAATATGTATATATATCCACTCATTCCATAACCTTTGTATGCTTTTTCCAGGGGGGGTATTCCAAGTACGTGGTGTGGGATCATTTTGTATTTTACTCATTGAATGTTTAGTATGCCTTATATACATGCAGTGAAATCTAAGTGCCATCTTCTTACTCTGACCCTTGTGTTTTTTGACACTCCTATATTGGAATGTTTTGACTTAGGAAAGCTAAGATAACCCCTGTGTCACCGAACTGTGGGTAACCCCTCAGGATGAGGGGCCATAAACATTTCTTATCTCTGTTAAAATACCAGATGGTTAGGTGATCACTGGAGGGTGACAACTTGTGATTTTCCGTGGGTGTGGGCTAAGGGTATAAGAGTTGGCTTCACCCACAGATGTGTGGGCTTGTTACTTTGACATTTCATGTGGGTAACATGCTCCCGGCGTCATGAATAAAGCTGCAGTTTCACACCAGTTGTCTTGGATTCATTTTGACCACAGTGGTTTAGTGACAAACCTGGGTTAGTTAACTCAGAGTAAGTGGTAAACCTCCTAATTGAAGAGCTAAATGGCTTCATTCTCCTAACAAAACAATGTCATAGGGCTCTTGTTGTAGGAGGTTTACCACTTACTCTGAGTGAACTTACCCAGGTTTATCACTAAACCATATACTTGGAATACCCCCTGCAGTATTGTGTTCTTGCATCACAGTGAGATGGAGCACCATACTCACATATCAATCTATTTCCTTCCACAGATGCCATGCGCACCTGAAAATGGCTTCCTGTCACTCATTTTTCCAAACCTCAGCCTGTGCCCAATGCATACAAATGAAGCTCACACAGACTGCCATTTCACTGGGCATGGAGAGAAAAAGAGCTTAGATATGCACACAAGCCTGTGCTGAAGCATTCAGGCATGAGGGACAGCATGGAACATGGAGGAGGAGGCTTTAAATACCACTAATTGCAGTATCAATAATTGAGCCGTTTCTGGTTCACCACATCTCACATATAAAACGAGATAGTACAAGTGCAAATCATCCGACTCAACATCCCTCAAGTCCTGACACTAGTCAAAGTATACTTTTCTGTGGAGAGTGTGGCAACTAAAAGATAAGAATAATTTAAAGTCCCATATAGGATTAAACACGTATACAGTACAGCACAATATGACCATATATAGTACATATGCAACGCAGCCAAGACCAAGATCAGATCATATGACACACAGTTTTCAAGACTGATGATAAATGTTGAGAATGGGGTTTGATGAAGGCGCCTCTTGGAGAGCTGAAATTACACCATAATGTACAGACATGGGCAACCGCAGGTGATAAGCAACTATCAGGCACATCGATAAACGCATAAGCAGTGAAACTATTTCAGATGTTTCAAATATCTCAAACGGCAATACAAATACTGTAACTCTGACCTGAAATAGCTACGGCCATGCTGAATTGAATTAGACAGAGACAGAGCGATA
>NW_027468870.1:35253057-35283057 GCF_046254945.1 Alosa pseudoharengus | reverse complement strand
TATGCAAAAAAATGCAACTAGAACTGGTATCATGTTCAAATTGATTTTCATGTTATATGATCATGTAAAGGACAGATGAGCCCATCTACCGTTCCAACTAGCCACCTAGGCTAAATGCTATGCATTATACAGTTCTGTTGTCCAGGTCAGACCTAGCCTGACGTAGTCATACTCAATTCTAGTCAGACCTCAAACGTTGTGGGCGGGACTAAGTTCGGAATGGCACCCAGGCTAGGTCAGACCCCCCCGCCAAAAACACACAAAATAAAACATTTTCACAGCACCACAAAAATAGTGTTACAGACATGACTTAGCATGGTAGCATACCTCTCTAATCTCTGTTAACTGTACTGTTGTTGGTGTCTGTTAGTTTTGCTTTCCTTTTTAGTAGTTGCTAGTTTCTGATTAAAAGTCCTGCCTGCTCCTTTAAATCACTTTCATTTATGATTTCCCCAGTATGCTTGGAAAAAAGTCTTTCCATGGAGTGACCAATATGTTTTGTCTTCTAATACACTGTGAATGCATCACCAATGATCATTTATATCAAATTCCTAAAACAATGGGTCTCATACAGGGATATACTGAGAGCCATATTCATGGTGTACATGGATCACTGCACTCTCATATCACTAGTCACTAATCTTTATGAATCTGGTGCAGATAAACATCCCACAGCAGCATTGTGTTTTCATTGCAATTATACACACAACTGCCTTTGTAAGGCCACATACGCATCACCACACTGCAACCCCCTTGCAGGCAGACTGCAGTCATAAAGCAACACATGGGGACCCAAAGGCATCCTACACACAGTCAGCCAATGAGAATACACAGGCATACAGCAACCATAAAGCCGCCAATCCCCCACAATGCACCAGCAATCCCACAGCAAGCCTCATATCACATCTCATAACTTCCTTTATGTGGAGGGGAACAAAGAGAGATCATGGGTCGATAAATTGATAACTGGCGTGACTTTAAAAAAAAATGGGCCCAGGACCTGACAACTCTTCTGTCTATTCAATTAAAGATTTTCTGTCCTTCTCCGTGCATACAGGAAGGGCTTCTTCTTCTTCTTCTTCTTTTCTGCTGAGTTATCATTATTCTGACCCCATGAAATGCTCAGATTGCCTTGGAAACCAGCCATCTTAAGAACAGCTTTGTGCAACTTTCACACGTTTCCGCATTTGTGATTAAACTCACTTTTGCCACAATTAATTAGCAGGGAAAGTTAAACCCAATCCCAGAAGAGCTGCACTAACATAGAAAGGCAAAAGAGAGAGAGAGAGAGAGAGAGAGAGAGAGTCAAGCCCTCAGTAAAACTTCCCTCAGAGTAAAGCTCTAATATCTGAGTCTCCAGGACGCTCTTGCAGAGCTTAGCAGCACAGTGCCTGAGGCTTAACTCAAGGGCTGTTAGTGTTATCTTACCTTTCTCGAGTGTCTTAACAACATCCACAAACACACAAACACTGATGTAGCCATTGATCACAGGTACCTGACGGCACCATCAATCTCCGCCCTCCCCCTCCCTGCCTTACCCACCACCCCCCACCCCACCCACATCTCGCCTCATCCTTCCTATTGTCTATCCACATCTCTCTCTCCCTCTCTCTCTCTCTCTCTCTCTCTCTCTCTCTGTCTCTCTCTCTCCCCCAATCTCTCCCATTTCTTTTCTTTCTTTTCTTGTCCACACACGGCCTTCCTCAACAACCCTCACTCCGTCCTTCACTCACATAAGCCAGAAAACACACATCCTCATCAGTTTCACTCTAATCCTCTTTCGGACTTCCCAAGGCACGGTGGAGGCCAGCAGCAACAGTGTGCTGCCATAGCATCAGAGGCCATTCATTCACACAGCAACCTCTGCTGCCATAGCTATGCCATTGTTTCCCCCCAGAAATCCGGATTCCGGAATCTAAAAAAACTGCAGTGATTCTACCATCTGTGGAGCACACACACAGAGGAGGCAGAGCCGGAGAGACCGGCAGACAGAGAGACAGGAGACGGGCCGCCCGCCACAGCTCACCCAACACCAGCCTATCCATTATTCATACCGCTCTATTCACAGCATACCTGGCTCAGATACCTCAGAAATGGAGAGGAGGAGAGGGGGAGGAAAGGAGGGAGAAGAGAGAGAAACAAAAACGTCCATGCAATCCAGAGGATGTCAGCCAGAGCGCATTTTTTGGTGTCTGGTGCGATACAGATGAAATATTTGTCTGGCCGAGGTAGCACCGCTCTCCACCAGACCATGAACAATGTGTGAGTGGGGAAAAACAGTAAAACCGTAAAAAAAGTGAATCTACTGTATGTCAAGGGAACTGCAAACATCACTTCTGTCTATCCACAGAGCGTCCACACCACGTCACTTGCACCACAGTGCCACAACATACTTTTTATAAAATATGAAGGCCCAGGCACTAACAGATGGTACTATCACTCAGGCTTACAAGACAGGCAAGGCTGTCAACTGAAGCCCTCAACCTCAAGGACAGGTCTCTGTAGACACTGCCGGCCATCTGCAGGCTTTCATACTATGTGCTGCCATCGTTAACTAACTCCCATTAACCATAGTGGGATGTACCACTACAGCACATTAATCTTGGTTTATGGTAAGGTTTATGAATATTTCTTTTGTTATTGATATGTTGTTTGTGAAGCATAAATACAAATGGCTCATTATTTTCCCCCCTGAGATCTGTTTCTACATTATGTGTTTGATATAGTTCCACTTCTTCAGTTCAACTGTTACCCACAGCTTATCTTTTCCAGAATGAAAAGTTCAGTGACCTAAATTATTTATGTGTGTGTGTTAATTAATATTTCAGAATCCAAAAGGCCTATTCTTTACTCGATATGGTCTTGGTTAGAGTATCTTAATTAGATCATTAGGGAGTGGGACTCTTAATGTGCTTGCACATGTCTGCTTGTGAGTAGGCTACCTATATATGATCATGTAGTTTTGCCTTATCTGTTACTCTCACTGTTATCTTCATGTGTTCTACAGGAACACCACTGATATCTAGGCCCTATTACTTTGAGTTCAATATTGGATCTGTCAGATATGTTTTCTGACTGCTATCATTTATGCATGCTGCTCTTCATGGTCATTAGCTTCCCTTAGGCTAGTATAGGGGGGACATCTCTGGTGAAATCTCTTGGTGTAAATAAAACTATATTAGTTAATAACACGTCATATCACTTTCTCCCTTCAAGAACCTCGTGTTCATACAACAATTACCATGAGCCAGTCAGGAGACTTACTGTATGTACAGTGAGTCTCGACCTCGACTACCATTTATTACTGTCCACTAACGACAGGAGGCCATGCACCAGAACAATACGTCCCCACTATAACGGCGAGAAAACACTGCGGCAACAACTAAGGTTTGAAATGACCGGAAGACTCGTCCGAGTTGAGCTGTCATAGTATTAACATTGCCGGCGAGTACAGTAGGCTATCATAACTAAGGCATTGTGAATCCTGCGTGCGTTCGCTTATACACACAGGAGAGATTCGGTGAGGGTAAGAGAGAGGTTCATTCATCATTTTTAAAGCAGTCTCCTACACACTCCATTTTTCCTCGCGACTCCGCGTGCTGTGATTTCACAGTGTGTATTACAAATTATCTCCGCTAACACGTTGTCACATGCAAAAACGGGAATGAGGCAGAAATGTTACTCCCGCTCCGAGCTTACCTTGCACCCAAACATGAGGGAGAGGGTTCGGTTGCTACAAATAACCTTACACTGGCACATCACCGGCGAAAAGCACTTCAAATTCCTCAGAGGCGGAGACATCATGTCGACACCCATAGACCCCACAGACTACAATCTGTCCCCAGCGTCCCGCTGGATGCTGGAGACTGACTAGGATAGGCGTGGAGGTGATGTGAAAGGCAGGTTGGAACAATCACCGTCCCTGTACTAACAAACACTCAAACACCGACGCGCATGGACTCCCATCCTAGCTAGCACTAGGCACATTAACATAGTTAGTTAAGTCTTATGCCAACAATAAGAACGAAGTGCTCTTCTGAACTCCACTGTTCTGAACTATATGGTTCTGTGATCATATTTCTTGTAACTTCAAGGCAACCAATGGCGTTTCGCATCCTTCAGTTACGCTCTCTCTCTCTCTCTCTCTCTCTCTCTCTCTCTCTCTCCCCTGTGACCTGTCGACCGTAAAATCCTAGTCCAGGCACAAACATCAACGAGAAACCGCTTCAATAGCATAGTAAGACTGACAAAAATCGAAGCTGGAAGTTGGAATGTCTAGGGAATAACTTTACAGTTGTAATTAGCGGTAAATGTTCCACCGTTTCAACTATTTAATTTTTGCCTACCCCCTTGTAAAAAAAAGACAACATTGTAAGGATTGGTTTACAGTAGTCTCTTATCTAACCCGGTGAAGACATTGTAGAATTAATATTCTGCTTTTTTTATTTGTTTATTGTAACGTTAGATCAATGTACACGTAGGCCCTCTGGTGGCGAGGGCTGTGAATGTAGGCGTGTGTGCAAATGTTTGCGCTTATACGAACTGTCCATGGTCCTGAAGGTTTATTAGACATTTGAAATAACAATAGGCCTACAATGGGTGTATTAACCTTATGATACATGGTTGCGTTCTTATTTTATACCTGTGGTGGGTTTGATTGCATAAACCCACAGGTATAAAATAAGAAGGCGTGTAGGATTATGTTATATAAACCTGAGGGAAATCAGAAAATTAAGGGGGCTGTTGAGTATACAGCTTCCTATTTATGGGATGCATTGGAAGTCCATCTAGTAGTCCATTTACGGTATAGCTCTTACGCTGGATTTCACCAGGATATGCTAAGTCCAATCTGATTCCAAACAATGTGGAAAGTGTGACACCTAGTGAGATTTATTGGGCGGACACAATGTACATGGAATACAGCATCAATGTACCCATTGCCTAAATTCCATATTAAAATGTTACAGGTGGCATATGAACCCGTGTTGGCGGCTTGTAATCGCAGGGCGGCGCCATTGAATCAGGTGAATGCAATATTGTGCATTCATCTCAGGACCGACTGCGGCGTGAGCCACAACGCTCATAAGAGTGACGTCAATGTTAAAAAGAACAGATGCGACCGCGAAAGAAAAAAGAATGACCGGTGGTGACGAGGACGAGATGCCCTTACACGTCTGGAATTAGCGTCCCCCTATCAATGTGTCAACATTAAGCAACAGACTACAACCGGAAGAGAACCAAAGTCGAAAACTCTTCTGGAAACAACATTCCTCATAAGGAAGTAAACGAATCATGGGGAATTCGTAATGGTAGGCTATTCGGAAGGTTTGCAATACCTCCGTAGACACCATGGGAAGAAGACCTAAAAGTCATGTCAACTGAGTAAATGGCAAAGTAACCAGACCTACAAAAACCAGACCTTAAAATGCAAACCCTCTTCATTGCCATCGTCCGGGGACGACAAACAAACATGCCAACGAAAGTGTTTCTCCTTTTAAATGTGTTAAAAGACCTACAGTAGAAACAGGAGGCGCTCAGAATCCAAAGTATATGTAGGCTTACTGTTAACGACTGAGGTATGTATTGCGTCACTCCTCTTGTTGTCTGTTCAAGCCACTTTGCCCTGTAAGCACAGCATTGAACGGAAGTGGTGGGCGATCATATGCATACGTGTGTGTTTGAGAGAAAGATAGTGCATAGCCTACTACTGAACAAAACGTTACCGTTCTTCTCATTGGAAGACTGGTTTCCATGGATATGTGTGTTCAAAAATAGTCTCGACCTTGGCTTCAGTGTGGAGGCAGCACTTACGATAAAAAAGATTTAGACTAGATGTATCTTCGCTCTCTCTCTCCACTATGTATGCATTTGAAAGAGACCTGTGGTCATGTGTCATAACTTTGTAACAAATACATTCATGCTGAGCTGTAGACCTAGAAGTTGGCTTGTTGAGTAGACTGATACTAGTATGACATAGGCCTATAATACTGCAAAGAGTAAGATAAATCCACGATTATGTATGTTTTATCTATATTTTATGCTAATACAAGTGCAAGAAATGTCTAGCCTGCATGCTGTCATTCTCGCATGAGAAACTATCAGTTTTGTATACAGGGATAACGCTACTGGACATACATAATAAGACCATGCCTGAATACTCACTTTCACTCTTGGTGTTCTTCACATTACAGAGTAATACGGTATTACTGATAAAATGTATCAAATGAAAAACAAATTGTTACCCAGTACAGACATCAAGTGACAAAATTATAATAGTTCAGTGTTTCCTACAGTATTGAATTCTATTTGTGGTGGTAGGTTTGCAGAATTAACTTGAATGCAACAGTTTTTAGATAAATTAGCGCAGCGTGGTTATGATGCTAACCAGATTCAAGCACAATTTAGTACAACCTGGAAAATCATTGTGTGGTGGTCAATGTTGATATTGGGGTGGGCCGCCACAAATAAGTCAATGTATGGGAAACACTGTAGTTGTTCCAGTTTCTCCATGAGAGGGATGAGACAGACACACTATCATAATATAGCACATCACCATGGCATGACTACAAAGGGGTCTTGTTCAGACATCTGTGATAAATGCATGTGGATGACGGACGGAATAAATGAGAAGGAAGGCATTCATTTGGAAGATAACAAACTACAGAACTCAAGCACAATGGAGTAACATTTAAATCTAGGGACGCTCATAAGAGTGACGTCAATGTTAAAAAGAACAGATGCGACCGCGAAAGAAAAAAGAATGACCGGTGGTGACGAGGACGAGATGCCCTTACACGTCTGGAATTAGCGTCCCCCTATCAATGTGTCAACATTAAGCAACAGACTACAACCGGAAGAGAACCAAAGTCGAAAACTCTTCTGGAAACAACATTCCTCATAAGGAAGTAAACGAATCATGGGGAATTCGTAATGTATATGGTAGGCTATTCGGAAGGTTTGCAATACCTCCGTAGACACCATGGGAAGAAGACCTAAAAGTCATGTCAACAGACATCAAGTGACAAAATTATAATAGTTCAGTGTTTCCTACAGAATTGAATTCTATTTGTGGTGGTAGGTTTGCAGAATTAACTTGAATGCAACAGTTTTTAGATAAATTAGCGCAGCGTGGTTATGATGCTAACCAGATTCAAGCACAATTTAGTACAACCTGGAAAATCATTGTGTGGTGGTCAATGTTGATATTGTGGTGGGCCGCCACAAATAAGTCAATGTATGGGAAACACTGTAGTTGTTCCAGTTTCTCCATGAGAGGGATGAGACAGACACACTATCATAATATAGCACATCACCATGGCATGACTACAAAGGGGTCTTGTTCAGACATATGTGATAAATGCATGTGGATGACGGACGGAATAAATGAGAAGGAAGGCATTCATTTGGAAGATAACAAACTACAGAACTCAAGCACAATGGAGTAACATTTAAATCTAGGGCAGTGATCCCTCTATCTATTAAGCTGAACTATTTTAGCAGCCACATCATTGTAGTTTATTTTATTTTAATTAGCTCTTTTTAAAAACATTTTATGTTACCAGTGTACTTCTCACTGGGTAATCAATCTGTAATATGTTCATGTCAGGTACATGTGGCCACACTTATACATTTTCTTAAATAGTTAAATATATAGATATATAGACTTTACTTTACTTTATTTCTGCATTGTTGCACTATTGACTTACTCATTTGCACTATCACCATGACCACTATCACCATTGCACTACCACCATGACACTCATTCACACAGAGCACCTTAGAGCACCTTACCATACCTTACTATGCACAGAGAATCACAGGCTCAGTCCCTGCCTCAGTCATTGCAAGCGCCTCTGATTTATTAATCACCACTATGTGGATACTGTTTTTAGAATTTATTTAGATTAAGTGTTAGTATAATTTGTATTTTTGTAATTTGTATTTTAGTATATCTTTATATATTGTATTAAGTGTTAGTATAATTTGTATTTTAGTATATTTAGCATATTCTTTATCTTCTACTGTCCTTACTGCTTAGTTGTGTTTTTATATTATATACTTTAATTACTCTTTCTGCTGTTAAAGAATGTGTTTGTGTTGTATGTATGCTGCTGAGACCTTGAATTTCCCCTGGGGATCAATAAAGTATCTATCTATCTATCTATCTATCTATCTATCTACATGTCCATTGTCTGAGCAATCAGGTTGGATATCCTTTCTAACAGGCTAACAGTAACAGTACTGTAACAGTAGGCCCTGACCAACCATATCACACAACTACAAAGTACACTATAAACTCATCACTTAATAGGTTCTTTGTAAGCTACCATGCTGCAAGATTATTGTCAAACATGATTTGACCTATTGTTTGTTGTTTAGGTTTCTTTTTTTCACGTCCAATCCACTTTAATCCACCGGGGGGCCTGAGAACAGCCCATCTGGGGAAATGTAAACAGTGAATATGGTTTACATCATCGCCTAAGCTTGAGGAGGGGACCCAGGGCTTTTTTTTAACTCTAAGCAAACTTTATTGATTATTGCTGTAAAGTTATTTATTCCTGTTTACTGTCTGGCTTTGTGCTGAGAAAGAGAGACATGACTATATTATCACACTTATTTCCATGTTACATCAGACTTATTACACAAACTAGTTTTGCTTCTCTTTACAATGAGATGTTATTACATTGAACAAACTAATTCTGACACAATTGTCGTCTTTGTAGAGTCTTTTTGCCACCACTTCTTTGTTAAATGGACTCCTTGTTTCCTTAAACTCCAATGAATGTTTCTGAATGTTGCTATTGGGCTATTCAGCTCCCTCAGAACATGTCATTTCTAGAAGCAGTGACATCGCAATGTATTTATCTTGTGACACAGTGATATCTCAATATGACCTATCTACAATTATGTGCTTGCTTATCAAACTTGCATGGCATTGTTGAAGTCACAAGATGATTACATAAAGAAATTACTGTATTTGAATAAGTTGAGAGGCAGGAGCAGCATCACAGCTGGATGTGAATGTCATGGAATCTTTGACAATGTCGTGACAAGGTTCAGTCTCCTGCATCACTGCTGAGACATATAGCTTAAATGTTGATAGCTTAAATGTTATTCTAGTGTCACTTTGGATAAATGTCTTAATTGTTGTTCAAAATCAGTGTCAGGTTACGGCATGCCAATACAGACTGCCATTCTGCTTTCTGGTCACAGGCCCTTTGAAAATCCATTTTTGAAGAGAGAGAGTAGAATAGATCTTTACCAGCAAATACCTTATTGATCTCATCTACTACCACATAAAGACAGTGGGCTTTGGTCTTACTCACATGCATATGCAATTTCCTGCCTTCACTACCATGAGACCTCTGCTAGTTATGAGTATGTAATTCATATCCAACACAATTAAAAACCACCTCCAATAGTTCCTACCACCATCATCTCAATTATGGTCAGACAGCTAAATGTCTCTGATATGTTGATGACTGAGCACTATTTGAAGGGGTTTGCTGGAGTAATGCATGGTTATTAAACATTGATCAGGACCTACAGAGTCATAACTACAGCAGCTCTCTGAATCAGCACAATGTAATGGATTTGGCTCAATGCAGACTCATCATAACTGAACTCATGATGTCTGTGTTGTAAGTGATGCTGTCTACGCTCCTCAAAAGCACACACACACACTCACTCACTTATACAGGCTTACACACACACGCACACACACACCTGCAGCAGACAGGCTCTATGTACATACATACATGCATGTACATACACACAGTAAATATTGTCATTGGAGAACTTGTACAGATCAATGAGCTACCAAGATAAGCAAATAGAAATTGCATTGTATTACATAATCGTACAAATCAGGGCAAAATCACCCTGCTTGCTACATGATACTCTATGCCTATAACTGTGTTAGAGTTGGCTACACTACAAACAGGAGACGAAAGCTTTTAGTGAGGAAGTGAAGTGTACAATCACATTATGATCATATTAGGAACAAACTCAGCCAAGAGAACCTGGCTTAGGGGCACTATGTTTTCAGCAGAATCTTTATGTGCTGTGTGTCAGATGTCATACATAAAAAAAACAGTGTATGCCTAATGTAGCCTACCATATTATATATCCATGATAATATTGTTTGTACTTTTGAGCTCTCTTGACCTCTTAATACTGATTAGGGTTCTGCATTATATGATTTACTTGTATGTACAATGTACACAGATATTACTTGTATTGATGCACTATGGTGTGCATTGTGCTGTGTGGAAGAATGGTTTCTAGCAGTATTGTTATATAAATTCAGGATAAAAATCACATGATCACCTCATGGTGTAAATCACACCAGTTAATTACATACATGTTATAATGACGGAGCTTATCCCATAAAACACACAATTTTCTCTTCTAATTACAGATATTACATGAAACTGAATAGAAAAGCCTGGGGTCTAACCCAGCCCCATTGGCACCACCCAATTTGAGAGATATGTATTGGTAAAAGGAGGAAATAACATTTGTTATAAGTATTACTTATGTGACAGAAACAAGTCAGAAGTATGTTATTAAGATGCAATATTATTTGTAAATGTATGGACATGTGATAGGACATGTGTAGGGTGGACAGTGCGTGGACTAGGAGCTGGTGAGCAGCATGTTAGAATGAGGATACTATGGGAGAAACTGTGCGGGTTATAGTGTGGTCGTGGGCTTGTGCGCTGGACGAGAGTGCGCCGCTAAAGAGGGACTCCCATCTGAGCCTGCTGGTTTCCATGACAACATCTGCAGGGGCGGGGATTCCCTAACGGTTAGCCAGCTGTGGAGGCTGCCTGGTGGTCTTAGAGTCTCAATGCAATGCGAGCTCCACTAGCAGTACACAAAAACCCAGGACAGGAATGCATAAAAAAAAACAGGACAACAGTGGCCTGAGCACAATGACGGCACACTGTCTGTTAGAGCCCCCGTGAGCAAGGGGAACATGCAGCACAGAGACAAAGTGGAGAGCCCCCTGCTTCTTTCTGTTCTATCTCCCAAGCCCTTCACCGCCATCAACAAAATGATGTCTCATAAAACAGCCAGTGGTGCTGACAGTATCTGGCCTCTCTCTGGTTAACCTAGAGCAAGAATGACATAACAGGACATTATAAATATGGAAATATGACCCTTCCATGCAGTCATGAGAGGACTACGACTATAAATACCTGCTATTACTCATATGTGATTCAATTTACAGCATAGCCCTGACAAAAACCCTGTGCATAATTGCTGCATGATTGTTTTAGACGAATTTATAGACCTGTTTTTACCTACTGCAAACAATTCATGAGGAAGACTAATGAAATGTCATTATTCAACAACTTGATCCCTAAGACTGTAAATATATTGCTATGACCTTACATGGTGATCACTCTGCCGTTGGATCCCTCAATTATAGACATATCAAGTCTAGATAGCAGTGGAACATTAGACATGAGCACAAAGTCCATTCCTGACAGAGTCTTTTAAAGGGGCTGAAGATAAAACAAATCATGCAACCTGGTGCTGCATTTCCCATTTATGACTGCATCAGGCCTAATGGAGCTCCTTGACACACACGCCCTCAACCATTCCAGAGGACAGGTTGAAGGATAATGTAAAATGCTGATGGTACAAAACAGACTTTTTGATTTGTTAATGTAGCCTGGAGCTTCTGAGCTCAGTGATGATACTACTTTGACATTAGACAAGAACAACATCTGCTAGCTTTCATGATCCCCATGGCTTTATAAGTCACACAATGTGGTAAAGGCCAGGAGGACAGACTGATGACAAGCTTCCTGGCTCTAGTTTTAAGCCGTTCAATGCCAGTCTTGGACTAAAACTAGCTAGCTAGATATCTAAAAGGCATGCAAAACCTTGTAAACATCATCCAGAGCCTCAATGGCACTGCTAGCTTGCCAACATGTTCACTGATGTCTTTTGATGATTTGGTCAGCAATGTCCTGCTGTGCCAGGTTGTCTTTTGTTTTCGTTGTGTGTTCCAGGCTGGAACACAGGGCTTCAGAGGGCACATGCTGGATGACTGCTGGGAACGACACACGCGTTTATCTATCCCTGAATTTGAAGATGAGATTTAAATTAGCTGCCTGACAAAATACATACATTAAAATTGTTGCAGTGTGGCTTTAATCTGTGCTGTGACCATCTTTAGGCTGAGAAAGACAAAGTTCTACTTACTGCAAGCATTTGTTGATGTTTTGGAAGAAACAATTACACTGCACAGTTCAAATGAACGAGATCTCCATTAATCTGTTACATTCAATCCATACAGCACACTACATCCATCAAAACAGTTTTGTGAATATGTAAATTCAGATGCACAGCACAGACCCCCCACCCATCTACCGGCATTCATTAAGAAGTACCCAAACTGATTAAAATAACAGTGGCTCCCATGAATTCTCAGGAGTCCCCACCCCCCCCATCAGCATGAAACAGTGGGTTTCTGTGAGTTTAGGCTGTAAACGACTCTCCACCACTTTTTCACCTCACAGAAAAACACCGGCTCATTACAAGCAGATCCCCGCGGTGCTGGGAGAGAGCGGTGTCGCATCATGCAGGGGGTCCGGTGCAGGAGCCTGCTGCTGGGTGATGATTGATGAGGGGAGATGGCCCATTTTGAGGAAAACAGCTCAGGAGACCCAGACAAGAGGGGGGTTGTGGTGGGATTGGATGGGGTGGGAGGGTGGGAGAGAGAGAGGGAGAGAGAAAGAGAAAAAAAAGGTACATGCACACACGGCTCTGGACACAGGATGACTTGGCAAAAAATATATAGCTGCTCCATGTGGATGATTTATGGAGCCTGGGGCCACCTGTTGCCACCCAGAGGACCGTGTCAGTGAGAGGGGGGATCCAACCCCATTTGGTGCGGGTCACTCAAAGCATGACATCGGCTATGTGGCCACTTGCCTTACAGAGCAGCTCATAAATCACAGGACTGGTGCATAGGCCCGCTGTATGCACCTCTAAAAACACACTGTACCCCACAGCAGAGAGACTCAGAGGAAGGAGCAAGGGTGACGTGAAAATCAGCATAAGAACACTGAACAATATATTCACATATAGATCTCTCTATACCTCTCTTTCTGCATATACCACTCTATGCCTCTCTCTCCGTATGTGTGTGTTCACTTCAATCTTCTATTCTTTTCTAAGTGTGTCTCCTCCTCAAACAGACAAGCACACATACTGTATGCATGTAAGCACATGGCCATGCTGGACACAACAGGAAGTACAAAGGAGCTTCCCCTCACTCATATACGGCCCAATGGCTTTTGAACCCCCCCCCCCCACACACACACACACACGCACACACACACACCTTTCACTCCCTACTCCTGTCTTCATTTATCCATCCATCTCTATCTATCCGTCCTGTCTCAGCTCAATTTGTGCTTTAACTGTGTGTTTGCAGACATCAGGACTGATATGAATATTCTATGGCATGCATTAGCAATGCTGCTTCATCAGGGAAGACAGTGACGTGGTGTGGGCAAACAGAGGGGGGGGGGGGGGGGGGGGGACAGGCAAGAGGGAGAATGTTGTTTACGTGTTTGTGGGAATAGGGAAGAGTAATAAGGAACAAGAGTGAGTCAGAGGAAGAGCAAGAGAAAAACAAATTCCTTTTTAACCACCCAATAAATGTAGCTTATAATTCCTTGTGTGTGTGTGTATGTGTGTGTGTGTTCATTATCCAGGTCTTTCCTGCTCTAACCCTGTGGCAGTATGCTTTATGACCACTCAGCTAATTAAGCATGGGTTAGCACTGGGACTGCACTACATGATCAATTTATTCATAATCAGATGTATGCATTCCCATCCCACTCTGACACATACACACACACACACACGCACATACACACACACACACACACACACACACACTTGTTTTTGCATATATTCAACAAGTACACAAGGGACCTATGTAGCATCCTGCCAATCCAAAACACATGATGAAGCATACCTGCACAGGAGCGCCCAAGGCCATGCATATTTACATTGACTACAAAACTAAAAACAACCCAGGCTCAATGCCCATGTAGTATTTCCAAAACAATACACCTAGGAATGAGAGAAGGAGTATGAGAATTCGTTCCTTACTTTTGCTCACACGCATATACAAACACACACACACACATGCAGAGTCACCTACAGCGAGGCAGACTCACATACACACGCACACACAAATACACACAGACACTCGAGCAGGCATGAATACTACATAAATCACATCAGCGTCAAACATCAGACAGTCAGAAAGACAAACAGTCTAGTTCCTCAGACCCGACATGATCTGTCAATGACACGAGCCAGCTTCTCAGAGCATGGGAGACAGAAACGGCACCATGGAAAACAGAGAGAGACAGACAGTCAGACAGACAGACAGACAGACAGAGAAAGAGACAGTAGCATTTGCCAGAAGTAAAAATGCACCTACCACACACGAGCAAAGGAGGGGAAGCTTAGCACGTCCCTTCATCAGCAACAAACACAGAAAAACAGCCGTCTACGTGCCCGCAATGAAGGAGAGGAGAGAGGGATGAGGAGAGGAGAGGAGAGAGAGAGAGAGAGAAAAAGGGAGGGAGGCTGTGGATAGGCAAGGGGGAAATAAAAAAGAAAAGGGGAGGGGAGGAGAAGTAGGGGGAAGGGGGGTGTTGTAGAGGATTGAGAGAGACAGAGAGAGAGAGAGGGAAAAGGAGAGAGAGAGAAAAAGAGAGGAAGAGAGAGAAAGGGAGGGAGGGAGAGAGAGAGTTTTTCCTGGAAGCAAGTTAGAACCGGGTAATATTTTAGTGTAACTGCTCCGGTCCGAATACAGAAAAAACTGGCAGGCTGTTCCTACAGTGACTCACTGGATGTATGAATATGCGTGTGACAGAGACGGAGAGAGGTAGGAGAGAGAGAGTGAGCATGACAGAGCGAGAGAGAGAATCTCACCTACGCTTTTTAAGTGTTTTCTCTTTCCTCTCCTTTTTTTTGTAAACGCAAACATACAGTCCTGTTTACACACACACACACACACACACACACACACACACACACTTCCATTTCTCCTCCCTCATTTCCACAACTTTAGCCTTCCCTCCTGCAGATTTGGTTCTCACCTATCTGATCTCATATCCTCTATCGCATTTCCCATTTCACTTCCTCCTCCTTGACACTCTGGTTAGGGGAGCTATGACAAGAGAAGGTAGGGAGCTATGAGGAGACATGTAGTGACGCCATAGGTAGAGACTGAACACATACAAACTAATATGGACACACAAACAAGATACAGACCATTTGGACCTTGGTTGGTCCTTCCAACTTTATAGTTCCATTGACTTCTAACACATTGATCACGCTCAGCTGTCAAAAAAGCCATTCAATTCTCTGATAGCTTGCATGCTAAGTCG
This sequence comes from Alosa pseudoharengus, assembly GCF_046254945.1. Lineage (NCBI taxonomy): Eukaryota > Metazoa > Chordata > Actinopteri > Clupeiformes > Clupeidae > Alosa > Alosa pseudoharengus. The sequence goes on along the minus strand of NW_027468870.1, from coordinate 35,267,623 downwards.
AGTCATTTCAACAGCTGTGACATTGTGCAGGACAAGACCCTTTTCATCTTTTGCTTTTCAGTTCCAGTCTCTGTCTCTCTCCCCCTCTCTCTCTCTCTCTTTCCATCTCTCTCTCTGTCTGTCTCTCTCCCTCCCTCTCTCTCTCTCTCCCTCCTCTCTCTCTCTCTCTTTCTGTCCCTCTCTCTCTGTGATGTAAGCCTTGGCTCTGGGCACTGCTGTGTGTGAGGGCTGTGACTGCCCCTCTACAGAGGGGGTGGTAATTAATGAGTGGCGCAGTAAGCAAAGGCAACACTGTAAACAATTTCATCTCAGTAAACAACATAAACAAACTCCCTCGCTCCCCCAAGCACTCTTGGGCCACAGACCCCTGATCAAGCAGCCCAAGTCAGTAACCCATGACGAAGCATGGGCTGCCAGCACAGAAAACCTTAAATGGCACAGGAGCCATACATGACCATACAACAGATGGAAAGCAATCACTCTAGTTAGAAATACACATAGGCTTTATGACTTGAAAAGCGTCTTATAGGCTATATTTATAAGATATTTGTTTAATCTTTGTAAATGTCAACATGAAGCTCTGATACCTACATAAAATTACAAAAAGGGGATCTTATTAATAGGGACAGTTTAAAAATATACAGTAAATCTGACTGACTATTCAAAGTCAAACTTTGAATCCAATTCCTAAAATTCAATTAGACATACTAACACCTATTAATAACATCTATTAACGCCTAGCCTCTAACACATAAAATGTGTATGGCCTATTCAATGATAATACCTAATAACTGTTCTTCCAACTATACTATTCACACATTACTGTTAACTGTATATTCCCTCTTTGAGAAGCCTCTTGCCAGTTTTATTCTTTGAGTGTTAATTACTTTTTATCAGGATTTATGACATTTCATGAATCAGTGAGTATTAACAGTGATGGTCGTTTATACATATCTCCAAAAAAAAACATTAAATGGGATGTTTGGAGGGGAGTTGGATAAGGGATGTTTGCATAGGGGAGTAGGGAGTAAAATGCTGTTCAACATGAATGAACCTTCTTTTGTCTACACTGGACTCAGTCTATGCAGAGGAATCCAAATCAACTTCCATTGTGGCAACCCTGTATTCATGAATACGCATACAATAATGAGTTATGCCATAGTGTCCCAGATAAAGAGTGACTCTCGCCTGGATTTGGCTGGGATCAGGCTCAGACCTGGCATGGAGGACTGCCAGATTAGCACTGGATTCTCTTTGGAGTGAGCTGCTCTTTGGAGAGTGTTGGAGTTCCTATTGCGTCTCTCTGCCAGCACCTGACTGATCTGAATATTTATAAATGTTGCATTTTTTTGTCATCTTTCTCTCACCCTCTCACAATCCAATCCCTCTTTTATTCTCCTGTCCTCCCTTTTTCCTTCCTTCCTTCTCTTCATTCTCCGGCATTATCCATTACTGCCTACGTTTAGGTCATCCTCCTACCTGCCCACTTTCTGTGCAATATTCTCAAAACTCATCCATGCATCAGCTCTAAACCTTTCTCTCTCTCTCTCTCTCTGCATTCTCTCTCGTTCCCTTCCCACCTCTCATTCTCATTGCTCCTTCTCCCCTCCTCCCATCTCTATTCTCTACATGATACCCTGCCACATCGTCATGGCAACAATCAGGTCCCGATAGCTTGGTTGCTAAGCAACACACACCAGCCATAAGGGGAACACGAAGATAAAAAGTCAGAAACAAACAAACCACAAAAATCAAAGGTTGGGCTGTGGGGGTGCAATGAATCTCTCTCTCTCTCTCTCTCTTTCCTTTCTTCCTTCTCCCTTATTTACTCTCTCTTGCTCTCCTCTCCTCTCCCACTGTATGTTTGTGTGTGTGTGTGTGTGTGTGTATTCACAGTGTCCTCACCATTGGGTCACTTGCTCAGAGACCTCATTAAGTCATAATGTCAAAAAGTGAGTGCATTTTTTTTCCGGCAGACTGCAATCCCCTTTAGCTGTGCGTGTTTAATCAAAGGTAGCTTAACAGCCGATTCGGACCCCGGGTCACACACATCTCCATCCCTTTCCCAGACACACAAGCCCCTCCGCATGACTCAGTGTGTTCCAACAGCAGATACCCACAGGGCAGAAGATCATGCTTTGCAATATCTATATAAACGGCACGTAGGCGGAGATTAAACAAATGCAAATGATGCTACTCATGTCATTATATCCATATGGTAAATGTGCAGATGATGCATTGAAGTGGTGCTTTGCCGAGTAATGAGAGCACCTGAATGGACACCTATGAACTACAGAATGGACAACATTTCCTGAGAAATGCAGAGAAATACACGCATTTCCGTAAATTATGATAATGTGCTTCAATCCCTCTCTCCCTTCTCTCCCATATCCATAGCTCAAGTCTTTCCTGATGGTGAACTGCAGTTATGATCCACTGGTTTCTGGATTCTCTGCTGAAGACTTCTCCTGGTCCAGCTGATATAAAAGGTCTCCTCTACTATAAGAAAGTGTCTTATATGTGTATGTCTTTCATACCAGAACCTGTTTCCTCTGTTTCGAGTGCATCAAATGTAAACTGTATGAGGAATTGAATCCATCTTCTCATCATGTCACCTCTCTATTCTCCCTCAATGTAAAGGCAAATGACAGGGAAAAAACTGGAATGATTATAATAAGACTTCCTTGATGGCCAATTATAGTAATAATCTGAAAGGGCTCTTTGTGAGGGCAAAATCATTCAGAGGTGTCAGAGCCTTTCTACTGAAATGCCCTCTTTCTCCATTGTTGTCTGCACTAGAAAACTATGTTACACATTAACTACACAAGCAGACTTCTCCAAGTGCTTAGAGTTTTTACATAAGGTCTGGGTCACTGTCATCTTTATAAGAAATAACACAGAAGCCCAGAACCTGCTGAGTGCTGTGGAGTGTTCCTTGAGTAAGCGGAAAATCTTGACATTCTCTGTTCTTTTAAAAAAAGAAGCCGTCCACTTGTGCTGTGGCAGAGCAGCTGCCCGCAGTTTGTAAGGGTAGTTATATCGTCTGTGACAGAGCGAGGGCAAGTGCTGCTGCCCTGTGCTGTCCCAGAGTTGACCTCCTGACCCCTGGGACTGCCGACAGGTGAGCTGACCTTTGGCCACACACACTCAGCAGCTCCCTCGGGGGCCCTGACCAGGAGAAAGTGCCACACACGCAGACACACACACACACACACACACACACACACACTTATACGAGCAAACAACTCTGTGAGACAGCCAGCAGGCATCCTCTGTGTTTCAGTAACAAGCACGCCATCACTCCACTGGGTGGCAGTATGTGATGCGCAATAAAAACACACACACACACACACACACACGAGGGCCGACAGACGCAAGCTCGTTTTCGCTGAGGTCTCCGTTACGGCAGTGGCGCGGCTCTGGAGCTGTGGCCGCTCCTGCTCGCCTGCGTGAATGTGACTCGGAGGACAGGGGAACTGGACCCTGCAGCAGAGATAACTGCTGGCTTCAGACCTCCAGACATTCGTGGAGATGAGGTGGGGGGTGGACGGTGGAGGGTAGTGTGGGCAGCTAGAGTGTTGGGGATGGGGAACGTTCAGAATGAGGAGCTCGCCTCAGGGCACCAACAGAACAAGGACTGCCACAGCTCACAGTCACAGACAAATTCTTTCACTCCTTTAATGTAGCCTCAATTATAAACGCCTAAAGTGAAGTGAAGTGCAACACTCAGATTCTGAGAGAGCCTGGTTTGTCCTGTTGAATATGTGAATATTTGAAGAACTCAACTGTTTTTTTTCCTGCTACCAAACGTTAGTGGCTTAGCAAGTTTTCATATTTCTATTTGCCAAAGTGACAAGGAGTGTGTACAGCAAACATTCAACACATAATTTATCTATAAGCTAATTTACATCTGTCATCTTCACACAATTGTGTTCAGTTTGTTTGCTCACAGATTTAAAGTTGTATTTCTCAGGGTAATCCACAATGCTAGTTAGCTGCTGCTTTCAGATATTGCATGGCCTCAGCGTCTCTGCCTCCTGACAGACTGATGTTCGAGTTCTCTTTCTCTCTTATCAGCTTTTCCCTGACACTCTTAGGGTTCCTTTGCTTATCTCTACTTAGTTGGATTTGAGGATACAACATCCTTGAGGATGTCAAAAGAAACATAAACTACACACACACAACTAACTCTGTAATAGATGGGGAGCAAAAATGAAAGCAATGAACATGGTTTCACTACCAAAATATTATTATATCAAATATTAAAGCAAGAAAGATTATGAAGAAGGTTATGTCCCAATAAAGTAAAAGAAAGTAACTAGCTAAACGCCTATAATTGCTGACTCTCCCCCTCCCCTTGTCTGTGTCTTTGACTGCAGACAGTCTCCTAGGGCCATCCTGGACTCTTCCCCATTGACCATCTGTTCCTGTAATCGACCTCACCATGCAGCCAAAGCAAGCAGTTTCACCGCTAATAAACATTTCAAACCACAACCCCTGTGTGGAGGGCTCCAAACTGCAGTTGCTCGGAAAGAGATAAACTATGACAAAGCACATTTTACTGACCATAGTAGACAAAAGGTAGCTGTCCAATCTCCAATAAAAACACTATTAACTCAATATTAGATGTCTTTACCAAAATTAGGCCAATTGGCCAACTCCTAAGCAAAGCTGACAGAACAACCAATATCAAAGCAATGCTATGCAACAATTCAATAGTTTTTGAGGTTTGCCTTCATCAGGTAAATCATTTTGGTATCACTTTCAAATTCAGTATGTGTGAAGGACAGAAAAACACATGTGTAGTAACCACAAGCTAACCAGGATATGCTATAAAGCTATATAAAGTTCTGTGTTCCAGATAGGAACACACCACAAATATGTAAGTAAACCAGTCACAACACGACATTGCAGACTATATAATCGTAAAAGTCACCACTTAGATAGCAAGTTAGCAAGCCTCCAGCAGTGCCAATACGGTTCTTTAGATAGTTATCTCGCTAGTTTTAGACCAGGGGTTGGCAACCTGCGGCTCCGGAGCCGCATGCGGCTCTTTGATCCCTCTGATGCGGCTCAGCTTTTGAAAATAATAATGAGTAGGCCTATTTAATTAAAATGTATTTTATTTTAGTTCGTAGGTCTATCTGAGTAATTTATATAACTTCCCACCTCACTTGACTCCGTAACCGTAGCCTGCACAATATTGTTACGTTCGTTGCCATGTCAATATCAAACAAAATCACCGATTTTCCTCCATTTCAGTCAACGATAACACTTGTCTTTAATTGTTATTGTTGATGTGTGCGCTTGCTGTAGGCTAAAGGAAAATGTCAAAAAGGAAACGTCAGCAACCAGCTTGCGAGCGCGAACACAAGCGGGCTGAAAGTTTCCATCCGAAGACTGATTCTGAAAACGCGAAATGAACTGCCCGTTATATATCGCACACTGCAACGAGTTAGTATTGCTGTGTTAACCCTATTCCTGCATGTGAGAAATCGTTCTCACATATGAAAAATATAAAGACAAACCTGCGCTCACGTTTAAGGGCAATTCCGCGCAAAACTGTCACATCCATAACGCCAACACAATACCATGGTAGGCTATTTAGTTGGTGTTATGGATATATGACAGTATTGCGTGGAGTTGCCCTTAAATCAGTGGTCCCCAAACTTTTTCTTCCGAGGGCCAGCTCACTATGCCTGGCTCCAAGAGAGGGCCAGAGACTCGGAGTAGTTCTATATCAGTAACCATAAATAGCTTAGTGCTGTGAACAACAGCAGTCTACCTTAGTTGAATATTCTATTACATTTAATCATAGGCTATTGCAATTTAATACCATTGTTAGCTGTGTTTATATTGTCATCATGCCATATCAGTGTAAAATTAAATAATACTATCAAAAAAACGTTTGCATTCCCAAAAGTATTAGCAGGGAGTCCCAAAAGTATATTTTATTAAAAATGTGTGAACTCTGATGTGTCTTTGCATACACAGCTCAAGTTGTGAATATCCTACAAATAATTTAAAGTTCTCAAACTATGAGAATTTTATGAAGTGCTGAAGTGGTCTGAAATGACCACCATTCTAACTTTCAGTCACCTGATGAGAACTTTGTGAACTCTTTGTGAACATTTGAACGAGTGAATAAAAAATAGAAATAATTATCCCAGAAAGTCCCAGAAATATGACTTGAATAGAAGTTAGTTAGTTATTAACAATTAATTGATAAACTTTTAAAATACTTTGAGCACTGATGCAGTCAGCATAGGCCTCTCACATTGTTTGCAATAGCCTACATTTCATTCCGTTTTCGATGGCAAACGCAAAACAGCGCCAAAACAACCACCGGTGGACAAAAAGAGTATTACATGTGTACTGTTAAGACTCACCATAGAGCAGGGGTCTCAAACACCCGGCCCGCGGGCCAAATCCGGCCCGCGTCCGGCCCAATTCCGGCCCGCGACGTATGTCAAAATTATAATGTAATCCGGCCCTTGAGACTTTTTAATTGCGACAAACAACGATACTGGTTAAAATAGACGATATATCCAAGTACGGTGACAAATCTCATTTGTACTCTGCTCCACTATGTGCTAGACATCCAGAGCTTCATTCAAACCCAAAATCGCTTCGCAAAGTTTTCAGGAAATACTTGTATTACACGCGAGAAACACAAAGACGTGCATTTGTAATGACGCGGAAGCGATGCAGGCCATAGTGTTGCATAAATTGAAGCAGAAATTAAGCAGAAATAGGCCTACACCAAATGTTGAAAAACGTTTACGTGTGATGAAGTCTTAGGTAGGCTATGTTATTCTTCTATTCTAAATCTGAAGGAGAATATCCTTTTGGAGATTATGATCGATCGTCTATTGAATGGAGGTGCGTCTGCGTGTATACGACGGTGTCCACTAAGCATACCATGCTTATTTCGACCCTCTGCCCAACATAGCTTGGAGGTTGCAGTGGTAATTGTGATGATGGTGTCCGTAATTGACGTGGTACAGACAGCAGGGCTAGTAGTAATAGGGCTCTAAACTACAAAGTCACCCGCAATATGATGCAAACTTCTGGGTACTCAGATTACCCGCGATAGGAACTGATTTGACCAGAATACTTTATTGTAGGCCTTGTGGTTTAAAAAACATATACATCTTAGGTGTTGGTATACATCTTAGGTGTTTTCCTGTTAATTTGTTATGTGGGTGATATGAAAAAAGGAAAGTAAACCTGCTCAAATATGTTCATCCAGTATTTACTGAAAGGTGCATAATTTGAGGTGCTTGCCATCCAGTAGCAAATTAGATGGGTAAATTTACCCCCTTCATAAACTTTTGTTTTACTCAAAGATTTTTACATTTACAGTAGGACTTTATCTTTGACCATGGCCCTTCAAAATGTTGATATAAAAATCCAATGGTGTTGCTTTCTTAATTAACCCTGACGCCTATAGTTTGCCAGGTTTAAAAAAGTTATGAGAGGAAAATATTTTTATTTGGTGTGAAACACACACATACCTGTTTTTATGCTTTTCATTTGTTTTATAATTTGTATTAATATTTATTTTATCATTATTTTATTTATAAGCTAAGGTTGCTAGCACAGGTGTCTAAAACTAGATAAAACACTTGCACTTTCTGTTTGCAGTTTTGTGTGGTATTTGAAAAAAAGAACATTGCATTTTCAGAAATAGCCGGCCCTCCAATCAGATGACGTTGGCAGAATTGGCCCCCAGCTCATTTGAGTTTGAGACCCCTGCCATAGAGAATGAATGGGGGAAATTGCGGAGGTTTTAGTTTGACGATGTTGTACTCCCGTGCGGGCCGGATGCTATATACTACGGACATGTCTTGGGGGGCCACCCAAAATGAGGTGGCGGGCCGTATCCGTAGTTTGGGGACCACTGCCTTAAATGATGACAGCCTCAATTCTTGCATGAAACTTCATCTCACTGAATATGAGCCAGCCAGACTCCAAGGCCATCACCAAATCTCTGGTAGGCCTAATGTTCAATTTCGCCAATGACATGTCAATGAAAATTGAGTGTTGTGTTGTGAACTATGATGTTACTTTGCATACCAAAGGACACTGGGAAAAAAGGGGGTGATGTTTAGCCTACATGGGAAGCCTAGGGCCTATAGGCTACTTCTGTCATTCCACTTTACATTTCAAGTTACTTGCACATTACTTTTAAAACTAGTAGAACATGTATTTAAAATTCTCTGTTGAATGAAAGTAACTGTACGTTAAATATCCAAACTTCTTCTTGTAACCGTCTTTATGTGGCTCTTCTGAGATTAAAAAAATAATACATTTGGTAAAAGTGGCTCTCAAGGCAAAAAAGGTTGCCGACCCTCACCCCTGTTTTAGACCAATAGCTGTAGTGCTGCTTTAATGTTAATACCAAACAGCCATAACTTTTGACACCAACAGCCAGGGTCGGACTGGGAACAAAATTCGGCCCTGGCAATTTTCTCCTGGACCCCCCCCCCCCCCCCCAAAAAAAAAAAGCAACACTTCATAAACTGAACCCAAACATTAAACATTTAGATTTTAGATCTATAGCCTAATCACAATAACACGGGGGTCCGGGGGTCTCTCTCCGGGTTTTTTTTTTTTTTAAATTCTGGTTGCTAATCACACCATTTTAAAGTGATTTGAGAGGGACAGGATTCAGGGATAGGCAAGACAGTCTCATATTCTGTCTGTCTCACGTCATGTTACCCCATGCATTAAACCACATGTCACTGTTTGACTAAATGAAAAATATAGGCTACTGAACCTGGACATCGTCATAGTTGACAGAAATTACGTTTTGTGCCAACGTGTTGTAGAAACACAACCAGGGCCTTAATTTAATTAACTTAATTTGGTGCAAATCTCCTTTGGTTATAGTCCGCGATTCACATTAACTGTTGGCTATCACCACAAGTAGCCTTTAGCCTACTAAACGTTTTTGCCCAAGTTTGTGTGCCGTCATCACATTTTGCAAAATTAGGCTACCTTCGTTACTAACCTAAGTTGATGGCCTACTTTTTACCTGCATCGACTCGCGATTGATTGTGCATCTAATGTAGGGCCTAGCCTACACTCGGTGGAGAGACTTCCACTTTCCAAGTTTCACTTTCACTGTCGTTGTGAGCTAAAAGGCTAGGCCTACTATATGGGAAATACTTTGAAGTTCCTTTTGTGTAGGATCAACTCCAAAAATGAATGGATTTTCTTTAACCTGTGCTACACTTTTCCACCAAGTTGTGCGAAAATTGTAGACTACCCGTAGTTTTTTTTTTTATGTTGACAGAACCGCACTACAGTAGCCTACATGGTGCAGTAAATGGAAGCTCTTGGTAGCGCGTGCAACTAACGTCTATAAAAACAATATATTTATGGAATAAAACTAGACCTCTGGTTGCTGTTTACGGTTAAACTGTGATGTGAACACCAGCCAGCGGAGGGCACCTACTAGGCTACCATGCACTCGTAGGCTATATTTCCCCACAAACCTAGTGGCTGCTTGGACAAATCCACTTGAGGGGTGGGGCAGGGGGGCTCGATCGTAACACACACTGAACCTGTCATGAAGAGGCCAAAATGATTGACCTGTCACCCCGCAAGCCAAATGGATGCAACTGCATTTATAGGCTAGGCCTATGCACTATGCCTACATGACGGGTCGCAAATAGGCTAAATAACTTTAAAAAAAAAAAAAAAAATCCCGGAGGTCACCGGCCCACATGTGGACCGGCCCACCGGGCATTTGCCCGGTTGTACAGATTACCAGTCCGAGCCTGCCAACAGCAAAGTTAACATTATCATAAAAATGGAAGGGTTCATGCAGATAACAATAATAGTAACACACAAGCATTGTAAAGACAATTGTATTCTAACATATAGTGTAATAAGCTATGCTGCGAATACAAGGTGTGAACACAATGTGTAACTGCATTGCACTATACTGTGTTCAGAGCGCAGGCATAGGCAGAACACACACACTTTGTACTACACGCTAAAATCACGTAGAGCTTGAGAAGCAACCCTAAAATCAAATGCAGCAATTGACAACAAAGGGTGGAGACGACTCATCAATACTGTGAAGCCTCCGTGAAGGGGACTACACACACACACACTGCAATGCAGCTGTGAATGCATGCTGTCTTTAAGTCACCTGCTGTAAAGTTGGCAGAGGGAGATGGATATACTGACTATAAGCACTTTGTGCGCAATGCTTGAAAAGTGCTATAAATAAATATTATTATTATTATTATTATTATTATTATTATTATTATTATTATTATTATTATTATAGACTGACCAGATGTAAAGTTATGAAACTTGCATAGCTTGGCTTAAAATATGTCAAAATGCAAATCCAAATATATTTTCTTCATTGCTTTTGTGCACAGAAGACATGAAAATCATGACATTCATGCCCTGAAGAAGGTTGGAAGAAGGCCAATATGGCATAGGCCCATGTGCTTTTAACTAGTTGCCATGTTTAATTAAAGGCTTTTTCAGATATTTGCCTTTGTTACTTTACTTCTTTTACAGATGAAAATCTATTCTGGCCAGTGTTAGTCTCATTCAACAGCAGAAGCAAATACACACACACATGTAAAAAAACAATTCAGTCATTCAGAGACATTCATGGAGGCATCAATCATAAGCTCATTTCCATATGAGAGTCAGTTTGTGTAAAAGGCTCAGTTATAATAAGTGTGTTACTAGGCTTGCATAATGCAGACGATAATGATTGCATACCAATGCATATCACAGCATAGTTGAGTCATATTTTTTGTGTCAATAATTATCTCAAAGCTGCACTGAAACATCCAACACCTCGCAAAGTAAGAGGTTGTTTGTGACCCTTTGAAGAGTACAGTAATTTCCTGTGTATTAGCCACATTGTGTATAAGCCGCAGGACAGGGTTTTATGCAAGTTAAAAGAAACAAAACCATATTAATACCATATTAACTGCCCCCGTGTATTAACCTCATAGCTGAAGAAATTTTACAAAATCAATGGATAAGCAGCGGCTAATAGTTGGGAAATTACAGTATAATTCAAGGGAAAATACCCCAAAATGTCTGTTTGGTATTTTCATTTATGTAAGTTCTATGACTCTTCACTGTCCTACCACTGGCAACATCTTCACTAGTGATGTGAACATGTGTGCTTCTACCCACAGCTTCACAGTAGGGCACAGGACGAAGGGTTGGCATCAGGTCACAGCTCAATCTGTTGGAAAAACTGCCTTCCGCAGTAAATGTCTGCGGTGCACAGTGTGTCTGAGAGAAAGTGTGTGTGTGTGTGTGTGGGGGGGGGGGGGGGGGGGGGGGTATTCACCACAGAAGTTAGGTGTCTCTAATCCTTGGCAACAGAACATTCCAGACTACGGTTGACAGTGTGATCGACTGTGCCCTCCTGAAAAGCAGTGCCCTGAGAGTAGTGGCAGCATGAGACCCTCTGTCTCAGCGACTCTGTGTATGACTGACTGACTCAGAGATTGGGCTCAGACAGAGGGACAGACAGCAGACAGATAGCCAGAGAGAGAGAGAGAGAGAGAGAGAGAGAGAGAGAGAGAGAGAGAGAGACATACAGAATGAGGAGAGAGAGACAGGTAGGTAGACAGACTGATCGACAGAGGCGAAAGAGAGACAAAAAAGCAAAAGGGTTCTGTGTGTCCTTGAGAGATCAAATATGACCCCTCTACTGCACTGGCCTGCTACACACACACACACACACACACACACACACACACACACACACACACACACACACACACACACACACACACACACACACACACAAATTCCATCATACTGGGCCAGGAGTACAGTATCTATGAAACTCCTTTACAAAAATCTCCATACCAAATCCTGATTAAATTACATTAGCCACAGAAAGATCTTGTGTTACCATATAGTCTGTGGTTGTGTGTGGGTACGTGTGTGTTGTGTGTGTGTCTCTCAGAGATGCTGACACACAGTGAAACACACACACACTCACACTTGTCAGAGAACTGGAGAAGTGCAGTGAGACGTTAAATGAATAATTAACCCAAGTGTGTGCGTGTGTGTGTGTGTGGTGCTTAAATGTGTGTGTCAGTGTGTGTCTGGGGGAGGGGGTCGATGGGCTTCTACATCTGTATGAACACACGCCCACACAAACACACACACACTCGCACAAGCACATTCTCCAGTGCTTTCATGTAGGACCCCCTTCCTTCCACAATGCTCTCTAGCCTTTGAGTTATGTGCTATGATAAGGAAAAAGACCCTTTCAAATCAAAGATATCAAGCATCAGAAAAATGCAAACATGGAAATGCCAAACTTAGTCCAACTTCAAGTGGCATTCAGCTTCTGAACTGCTACTGCAGGGGAGATGGATTAATTATTATTATTTTCTTCTGGCTTCTCTTAATCTGCTTTGATAGAGTCAGTAATATTTAATAATCAAGAATGCTTGGGGGGTTAATCATACTTCTGTATATTTCAAATAATATCTGCTAATCCAAGCATGCTTACTAAGTAAAACAATGTTAAGTGCAGCCCGCTGAGAGGGTGCTATTCAAAGGCCTGCTGCTAACAACCTAACATTAGCTTACACACCAGCGCTGCTAATGTAGGCAAGGAATGCATCTGCTGACATTCACCAACTTACATCTCCACATATGTATAATTCATCTGAGCATGCATTAATGAGGAAGAGGATAGGAGAGGAGGATGAAGGAGAGGAAGAGAGGGGGAGAGGGCGGGGTGGAGGAGTTTACACAAAGATGCTGCAGAATGGGAGGGAAACCAAGAAAAGCTGATTTTGTTTGTTTCTTTCTTTTTTTAGGTTAAAGCTATATCAGCAACTAAGGCTATTTAATGGCCAAAACATGGTATGCTATGGTCCAAGAAAAGATGAAAGTTAAAGGGTGTCTAAACTGGAGGAAAAATGTAAGCACAAGCAAGACAATGTAGTGGAAAGTAGGACTGAGATCAGACTTGATTAAAGAGGTGCAAGTTTATAATATGATGAGTAAAGGTCTATGCTGCATTTAGAAAATAACATTATTTAAAAAAAAGACAAACATGAAATGAGCGTGACTGACAAAAGATGAATGGGTTACAAGGAAGAATCATGTAGCCTGTCCCCGCCCACCTTGTATCTGCGTTGATTTTTATTTCACTGAGATACTAGTCTGGCATCTCACAATATACTAACGTTTCCCTTGGACAGCCAGGGTGACGGGCCAATCAGTGACAAGAGGGGATGACGTTAGCTTTCAAATTGAAAAGTGCCTGTGATAAACGGTAGTAGAAATTATGTAAAAATCAACAAATTGCAGTCGGAAATTTTTTTTATTTACAGCCACGGTGGGCCTAGATAGATTGTTTCCTGACTGATGTGGTTTATCATCAGTTTTTTAAGGTTAGGCAAGGTAAGAAATAATGTTAGGAATCCCTGGCAATGTGATTGGTTATGCTGGTGGTTGGTTATTGGTTAATGCAAGTCTAAACCCGTTACGATGTGAGAGTTGGAAATGTTTCCCAAACGTGAGAGGCCAGATTGTCTTCACAAAGTGAAACAAAGTAGCAGGTCTGGATAAACCAGGCTAAGAATCAGGAAATGGGAAGAAAATAGGGTGAATGGGGATGGAGTGTAACTCTGGGCAGAGGGAGGGAGGGAGGGAGGGACTGGGCCCTGTTTTGAGGAGTGAAGTCATGGGTCCCCTGAGCATATCAGAGTACAACAGCAGGGAAAAGGTCCATGTCCTCTGCAGTACAGTCTCCTTCTCCTACTCCCCCTCTCCCTTTCTCTCTTTTCTCTCTCCCTGTCCCTCCCTTCCTTCGGCCTCCCTGTGTGTGAGGGAGTGTGTGTGTGTGTGTGTGTGTGTGTGTGTTGACCATCTGCAACATCCTAGGAGCTGTTGATAAGGTCACATCAGTATTTGATCAGTCAGCTCTCCTTATCAAGTCTGGGTCATGCATATGCTATGTGCATTGTGTGTAAAATATTCATGATAGCCTATAATGCATGTTATTTACACTAGTGCTAACAGTCTCTATACACCTTATTAAACCAGCCACTAGTCAGGTGGATGTTGTCCATCATATACGACAAACTGAACTTAAGACACCTTGTGTGACTGTGACGTTTTCTTATAGAGCTAAAAGTGACCAAAATATGTTAATGCCCCCAATAACCTCCAAACAGCCAAGATGGGAGGTCATTACGAGTAGTTAACTGCGGATGCGGTGAAGGAGTTACGGCTGCCGTTTCCTCCCCGCAACGCTCCCCTTCCCCAATAATAAACTGACCATCTGCCTCCTCTCTGCGGGCCAAGCTGGGACTTCCTCTGCCAGTAACTGGATCTTTTTCACACTTTAAAAGAAACGTGTGATGATGTGGGGAGGAGAAAATATCCATGGAGAGAGACGCTCTGGGCTGTTCTACTTCCAGGGGCTCCCATATCACAGTCACCTGCACAGTTCTCTTTTAACGATCCACTGAAGGCTGTTTCTGACAAATCCTCCTAGGTTCCTGACAAGACAATATATTTTATGTGGAGGTTTTTA
>NW_027468870.1:35110557-35248057 GCF_046254945.1 Alosa pseudoharengus | reverse complement strand
CCCGAACCATATGGGCATGGACAGCAGCACAGGCTTTGCCTTTAAGATGAAGGACTATACCACTCGGGCCAGATTGATGGGGGCGGTGAGCTTCAAAGTCTCTGCATCATCGCTTCTGTAATTGCACAGAGCCACGCTCACCACCCACCCTCCTCCTCCTCCTCTTCCTCCTCCACTTCCTCCCCCACCTCCTCTTGGTCGTCATGCCCGCTACACCCGACCACGGAGCAATGGTGCAGCAATAAAGCAATTCTCAATGATGAACACATTCCTATTCCCCCAGGGTGAGGGGGAGGAGGGCCCAGATCCAACCTGCAGCTCGAACAACACACCCACACACATGCACGCACACACACACACGCACAGTCAGTCCCTTTCCCACTATAGTCACTCCCTGTGTGATGCACGCATGCACACACACACACACACACACACACACAAAGTCAGTCCCTCTCTCTCTTTACAGCCATTCTCTGTGTGATACACCAAATTAAGTACACACTTAATTACGTTCACATTAGGGGCCTGGCAAGCACTTTGTTCCCACCACATCAGCCTGCAGTGGCATCCAGCCCTTAGCAGCACCTGGGAAAACTCAGATCAAAAGAATAGTCATCTCTTCATTTCTGTGGAACTGTCTGGCACTCAATTCTCATGGAACATCATGGTTAGCCAAGCAGATATAATGAAAAACCGTTTGTGGATTTTCTGCATTTCGCATCCAAGTGAAAGAATGCAGTAAATGTGGGAACTGATGAGGATTTTGAAGATATTTCATGGATACAACGAAAAAACGATGAAACTGCAGAGAAGAAATGTCTCAGCGACCTGGGCTGGAGAAACCTCCCATTTATGCCAGTCAGCTTTTTAAAAAATAATCTCCTACATCCACATCATACTGTAAGTGGCACATGCTGTGAACTCCATAAGTGGCGGAGACATCCCGCTGGCCGTACGCATGGCTACCTGCTCTGCTGCTAAACCAACGCTGCTGATGCCAGCGCCTTTTTACGAATGCCCATGACTAAGGGGACGCCTGGATGCCTGGTTAGCAGTGGACGACTTTCTCTGGCAGTAGATGCCCTTAATTGGGCTGACCTGTTTAGCACTTGACGCCTCGCTCACTCGCATGTTACGTAACGAGCTCTAGTGTGGTAGGATACTGTATGCTGTGTGGCGGCTGGAGCCGTGGAGAGGGATGGTGCGCCGCCGGCCTGGGCTGCCTGGCGAGGTTTCCTCAAGGCAACAGTGTACAGAGAGTGCCTCAAGAGTGTCTCAACTCGCTCTCTCTCTCTCTCTCTCCCCCCTTTTCTTTTTCCCCCTTTTTCTTCTTCTTTCAGATTTCACTCCGAATTGGCCTCCTCAGCAAGCAAGGCGAAGTCCAGATGAAATATTCATGGTCACTAAATTACAGCAGGAGTGAGAGACACACAGAGGCATGGCTGGGGTGAAGTGTGAACACAACGCAAGGGAGGGAACATGAATTATTAACAGGGTGACAGACAGACAGACAGACAGACAAGTGTACACTCAGGCCTGTAAACACAGCACATACACACAGGCTCACACATGCAGACACACACACATGCACGCACACATACATACATACACACACAAAACAAAAAACACTGTAGCCCAGAAAAGCAATAAGCTAGTCATGGGGAGGCCTAGTCGGTCAATGGTAAAATCCTAATCAGCATGGTTGACCTGAGTGACTGGTCAAGTGTCCTGGTTTGATATATGGCTGTGAAAATGTACACTTACTAAATATTTAGCACAAACTCAAAGAGGTCAACTATTTTAAATACTAATATAGCTGCAAGCAGCAATGTGGGGGCTTAGCAGTGAGCTATAGCAGGAATGGCGTTGCCATGGCATGAGCAAGCACTCACAGCAAGTTTGATGGCAATTGAATAAAGAATGGCTGAGAAATAAGCTAATTTACTTTGTTACAGTGCCCCTAGAGGCCAAATTACACCAATGTCCTTGTGCGTTCTCACAATCAGCTACAATGTCCCTCTACCAAGTTTGGACTTCATACACCAAAGAGGTTCTGAGATGTGAGCTCACTTTCCTTATTACAGCAACCCTAGAGGCCAAATGAGACGGCTTTCCTTGCATGTCCTCACAATCAGCTACTTTGTCCCTGTATTAAGTTTGGCTTTAGTACATCAAAGCTTTGCTGAGATATGAGTTCACTTCCTGTATTGCAGCGCCCCCTACAGAGGCCAAATGATGCCAATTTCCTAGTGCGTCATCACAATCAGGTACCAAGTCCCTATACCAAGTTTGGACTTTCTACATCAAAGCATCGCTGAGATAAGAGCTCATTTCTGTATTGCAGCGCCCCCTATAGAGGCCAAATGATGCCAATTTCATAGTGCGTCATCACAATCAGGTCCCAAGTCCCTGTACCAAGTTTGGACTTTGTACATCAAAGCATTGCTGAGATATGAACTCACTTCCTGTATTGCAGCACCCCCTATAGAGGCCAAATGATGCCAATTTCCTAGTGTGTCCTCACAATCAGATACCAAGTCCCTGTACCAAGTTTGGACTTCATACATTAAAGTGTAGCCGAGATGTTAGCCCACTTCCTGTTAGGTGGTATCGTCGACATGTGTGATTGACTGTCACAGGCAAATAAACTTGAAATTAAAAAATCTGACAAGTATCGTTTGTGCAGCTCGGTCTGAAGATCTCCGCCAAGTTCTGTGAAAATCGGATGAAATTTGTAACCGCTGAAACTTTTCGTAGAGTTTGGACTAAATCCAATATCGGAGGTCCAATATGGCGGAAAGTGACATAATAGGAGTCATTGAACTCAGGTCGGTCCAGAGATTCCAACGGTGCTTGATCATTGGACGGTCCTGAATCAGTGCGCCGAATTTCATAACTTTAGACCCAACGGTTCAATTTTCGGCCAAATTTTTACCCGTTGGTGGCGCTAGACGGCTGGTTTTAGAGATCCGTAAATTAGCGTGAGTGGTCAGTGGAGTGTCCCGAAACTTTCTGCCAAATTTCAGCACTTTTTAGCCAGGTGTTCTATGGGCTGCCATATATAGACTCCAATGGCAGAGGAATAATAAAAGGAAAAGCTAGTAACTCAATGAGAAGTGAAAACAGATGGCCAAGACAGTCCCATATTTCAGCTTAAAGGCTAAAACAGCTGTATAAAAAGAGCTAAAACCATCTACGGTTCTCAGGATCAATATTCGGTACTCTCAAGTCAACAAATTCACTGCCTCCCCATTTGCAGCATCTCCGATCAATAAGAGGGGTTCTCTTACTGGACCTCTGGCACTCATCAGGTTTCTTACCCAGAGGCCAGGGGCATTATCAACATATCAGATCCTGAAATCGGATTGACACGAGGGAATCCAAGTGTAATTCTCTAATTAAACAAAAAATATATAGTGGCTTTGGCTTCAGATAATGCACACACATATGTTATGGAGGTTGTATTAACTGACCAAGTTCAGCTAACATGTTCCTGCTTTCATGAGGATACTGCTGAGGGTAGAGGGGCAGTCTGCTGGTGGACCTGCAGCACCCTCTTGTGGGCGCATTCTGTTACTAAACCCCAGAAAGAATTCTCTGATGCAATGCATATGCCAAATAAAAAGTACTGTTACGCCATGATGCCATTTTACACATATTCCTATGACATGTAATCTTGTGCATATTTCCTTTCTAATGAACACCTGACATAAACACAAAAACAGTTATAAATAAAATGAAAATGACCACCATAAATACACAATAATTATTATTGTAACATATTCCTGTGGTTCAACTAATTGAGCAAGGTATAAACACCATATAGCACAGATAATTCATATACTTACTTGAAGTGTTTAGGGTAGAAACAAAAGGTGATTTATCAACTGTGGCAGTGACCTAATTCAGAGATCTTGAAAGTGGACCTGCAAAAAGAGTGCGTTAAATTGGATGCCCTACTAACACTACAAATACACATCCACTGAATCTAACTTCAAAATAACATACCTGTCTTGTCTTAGGAAGGAGAAACACTTGGAATTTTGTTTAAAACACCAGACAGAAAATTACGGTACTCCAAATGCTGATTACGCCCCCTGCAGGCAATATGTAGCACTTCTACCCAGCCTTGCATTCCTCAAAATGCCATGGGGAAAAAGCCAAGGGGAAATACACTGCATGCCCACATGTTCATAGGGGCAAGGCCAACACACACGGTGGTAGACCAAAGAGCAGGAGTAGCTTTTACTGGGAGGCTGGGGTATGCTTCAATGCACCAGGCTTCACAATTAATTAAAGACATTGATTGGCTTTAAAATTGCTGCCATCTGCCACAGCAGCCCTTAATTACCAGATGTAAGATCAGCCCACAAACCAACTCTCTCCTCAAGGAATGGCTGCTCTCCTCGCTTATGAGGCATACTGACATACAAAGTGTTCATTAAATAGTCAACAGTGAAGACTACAACTAGTGATCGAAACTTTAGGTTTATACTTTCTCCTGTCACCCACTTCCCTTGTCACCTATATTCAATGTAATGTGTCATATTGGTTCTCATGTCAAAAACCAAAATAATAAATTCAATGTTACATAATGACCTTCATGAAATGAAGCTATAGCTAACACTAACTTCAGAATTGAATGGTATGAAAAATTACTTCATAACTAAGCATGTAAAAAAAATACAAGTCTCCAATTGAGATTATTTTTATTTTCAAAATCATTTTTTTATCGCCTCTTCAACAGATAGAGTGCATCAGGTCAGACATTGACCTAATTTGAAAGACAAAAGGTCTTATTTCTCACATTAAATTTCCGACAGACCATTTCCAAAAATTTCATGTTAAAAATAGTCTATAAAAATGTGACCAGCTGATTCAAGGGCAGTCTCACACACACACCAAAGACATGTGAGCCGTCTGTGTGTGTTTATCCCAAGTCAGTGCAAATTGAACGGTGGAAGAACAAACGATAACTGTCAAAGTCTTCCTGGAGGCTCACATGAACGTCTCTGGAAAACTGAACACCCAACTCAGTGCTCTTGTTTCATATTTAACATTCAAAATGTCCATCAAGCTTCTAACCTTCGTCTAAATATCAAATCAGTTTTCTTCCTGAACAACAAAAACACAACTCTCCATGTCATCAACTGTCAGGGAGTGGACCTGCATGCCAAGGCCGTCTTGAAACCAAAGCGGCAGTCGGTGATTTGGGGGGTGGGAGTGTCAGAGCACAAAGAGTCTGCTTTATTTGCTAATTAAACAAAGCAATAGTGTGCTACTGAGAAAGGGTCAAATGTCGCCACTGCTAGCCGCTAACACACCAAGGCTTGGAACTGCTGCACCTGTTCAATTTAAGGTTTATATATGATCAACATTGAGTATTTTAAATACATCTGGAAATTGCCAATTAGAATCATGAAATATTTGGAATAAGAAAATATAAATGAACTGGGCATTTAGCTATTCAACTATTATCCATATTTTTTTTTAAATACAAAAACATGCAATTGGATAGCTGCTTTAATATAATACTTTATCCGGTCATGTTCATGGCCAAATGAGCATATTGCACTTGAGCCAGGTGATAATATATAGCTCAGCTTTTATGATGGATAAGTTATAGATATGTTGGCTTGGTGGATTGTGCTATAGTTGATGCACTTTGACGACCTTACGAAAGTTATTGTGAAGTACTGTAGAATGCATGTCTCAAAATCTTAACCGTAAAAAGAGTTTACTAAAATGATCTAATTATTTGGTCAACCATGTTGCTTTAAAATTTGCTTTAAAGTGTACATCTGTTAATTTATAAAAACAAAACAAGCACTTTGTCCTGGTATGTTAAGTAGCCTACTTAAGCGTTTTTAGGATGATGGGGGGAAAATAAAGTGTCCCTGCATCCACCCATGGTACCAGCCATAAATAAACGCTATTTTAAATTTTAAAATGGTGGCAAACTTCTCATTATCACTTTAGACTTCTATAACAGCAATTAACTTTCTCAAAATCAACTAAACACAAAGAACCACACAAATGACTTTCACCATCAGCAAAAAAAATATAAAATGAAGTGAAGCATGTTGATCACAAAAACAAACAAAATTGAACAAAACAAAATTGAACATGACAAAAAAAGTATTGGTAGGATTACAAATATTTGATAACTTGAGGGGGAAAGGATTAATAATTTTGAGTCTGTGCTTGTCACTGGTCTTCAGGTCTGTTACAAAAAAGCGACAAACAAGTTCAAAACAAACTGATTATAACACAAAGTATGACACAAAAGGAAGAGACCCGTTTGTCTCTCATCCTTCCTTTAGTCTTTTCAAAAGCTCCCACACATTTCAAAAGTTGTCCCTCCTGTATATCTTCACAGAGCTGAGTTAGCCATTTCCTTTCAGTGCAATAATGTAATGTTGAAAAGATGTCCAATTACAAAGATTTGCTTGACTTCCTCTTTTGGTCCCCGTTTCCAAATTTTTTTTTAATCTGTTGTCAACCAATCTGATGTCCCAAAACCTGTGAAGACATGATGTAGCCCAAACAAATCCAATGTCTTCTCCAGGGTTCTTGATTTTTACCGATTTTTACGGTCACTTCCTAGACGGTCCTTTGTGAAATAGATAGATCGGCCTCTGAAAACCTAGGAAAGGTAAAAAGATATTTATAAAATGGATGAAACAGATGACAGAATTCTCGTATCTAATTACCACAAAGTGACATTAAAAGGGCAGTGGCCACTGGCAAGTCAAACTTTGCCAAACAATTAAGTGAAATATTTGACTGCATGGGAGTAAAATTGAGTCTTCTGCCTGCCCAGTTTTACAGGATAGAAGATAACTTCATTGCAGTCTGAACCAGAGGTGGAGAAGTACACAATTCCTTTACTTAAGTTTTAATAAGAGACTTATTGCTTATTGCTTTGAAAAATACTTTAGTATTCAGAAGTACAAGTATTTGTCCTTTTTTAATGTATTGTAATTAGGGCTGTCAATCGATTAAAAAAATGAATCTAATTAATTACATACTCTGTGATTAATTAATCTAAATTAATCGCATATATAATTTTTGCTGTGAAAGTATTTTAAATATTTAAATTCAAATGAATCATTGAATAATCAGCATTAGTGACATTAAAGTTCAAAAACTCTTTCATTATTATTTTCACTGGCCATAATAATCTATGATATGACCTAATATATATGCTGAGGAAATAAATTCAACAGTGCTTTGGGAAGAAGTATAACCTAGGGGACACAATGAAAATAAATTAACACTCCCCTCAATGTCAACACTTATTTCTTTGCATTGATGTGCGACTATAGAGTTGATGAACTCCGGTGATATGCAAATTCCTTGCTGCAGACATTGCAGAGGACTTTATTTTCAACACTTTATTTAGGTATAAGGTATACATCCTTTGGTCAGTCATAGGACATACATTTAGTTCCTTACATCCAACAAAAACATTTGACCTTTTTTTCATAACTTTGCAACTGTTCAAATTGATGCAATAATATAATTTAAATCATTATTCATTCATACAGTAATCAGGTAAATGTACTTAGTTACTGTCCACCCCTGGTCTGAACAGATAGACATCTTCATCTTCTACATCAAATGTACATCATCTTGTTTTCTAATGTACCTTTACCTCTGTAGAGCACCACCCTGAGAATCCCGTTGGCCATACCAAGTGCCACCCCACCAGAGATGTGATAGTTGGTCTTGTCAGCATGGTCACTCAAGAGTCACTCTAGCATTGTAATGAAGTTTTTCTATCCATGAACATCTAGCCTATATATGGTGAAGATTTTTATTCTAATTGGCTACTGCTCTACTTGAAAAAAGCTTTCTTTTTTTTGCATTGCATCTATAAAGTTATTTGCTTCAGATGTTCAACATAAAGTTATTTGCTACTTGATATGTCAAATTGTTTATTTTCAATTTGTCTTTAACATTAAGAGTTTGGATATTAATAATTCATAATTCAGTGTTGAATCTAAGGATTACACATGTATTGTTTTACTTTTAACGTTATGTTTATGTGCTACCCCTCTGAGTCTGTGCCCCAACCTGGCCAGCCCATCAACATTTTTCTAGAATCGTCACTTCAAGATTCAAGATTCAAGAATTTACAATTGTACATTGTACACTGCAATGTTGGTTGGATGCACGCATCTTTCTCTAATTATGGCATCAGTGAGACATTTGAATAATTGAGGGTTATTAGACATTTATTATATTCATTTGTGTTTTGTTATACATATTTGCATCTAACAAGGATTTAGCTTGCATCTACAGAATTGTTTTTAATATTTTATGTGGTGTTTTTAGCTGTTTAAGGAAATTGCATTGTACAGTATGAGGACCTATTTGTTTCTTAAAGCAGGAAATTACCTCAGTAAGTTTGGTGACACACACAGACACACCCACACAGAGACACACCCTGTTGCACTTGATGATAAAATATGAGTGTAGGCTAAACAATTTCAGCATTCAGCACTGTCATTTAGATAATGGTCGCTCTGTTCTGTGAAATACCCCACCACACTGTAAAATAACAAATACAATTATCAAGAACTCTGGGAGTCATTGGAATAGCTTACCTCGTGACAGGTTCATCGGTATTCCGATGAGCTCATAGCTGTTGAAGCCCACCTCTGAGGTCAAGTACGTGGAGAAGTCATCTGGCTTTAAGCGTATGTTTACATAATTCTTATAGATGGTGTCCTGGAAGACAAGGTGGAAAAGTAGGCTGTGTAAGTGCTGTGGAAAGTTACAAAAAAAGAACACTGTGCAGATTTTGTATCCTTAATCAGCAAATGCAACACAGACTGAAGAGACAAAATTATGCAATCCTGACTTCAAAAAGCATAAATTCTCTGTGGATAGCAGCTTGGTCCTGAGCAATCCAGGAATGAAAGGCTCTGCGGTGCTTTGAAAGACTACCCACTAGACACCGAAGAGGGCCCATGTTGCCACCAGACATAGCTTGCACAGAAACTACAGCCTGTTCCAGTTTGGAATACACTGACTTATTGATCCTTTTTTGGCCTACACTGACTTATTGCATCTCCTCCAAGCTACCACAGGAAAGAACATCCTCTTTTTCATATATTTTGCACGTGTTTTTTGGTAAATAATCTATTCCTCAATTTATGAAAAATGCATGCACTTCATAACAAACAACATTCAAGACGGCAGTTTTTCAACCTCAACAAATACCTGCAGTAAATCGCTACTCTTACTCATCGCAGCACTGTTGACTGAGATGACAATGTACAATCGTTTCTAACAGTCAAAAATGATGATTGGCTGTCTGATCAGTTAGTCTGACTTGACTTCCTCACCGTTAGTCTCTTCCTCCTGCCATAAGAGCTCCAGGGCTGCGGCTCCAGTATGAAGATGCCCCCGGGCCGCAGGTGTCTGTAGACCCTGTGAAAGAGCCTCTTCAGGCCTGCGTCGCCCCAGTTCAGGTGGACCCACTTAGTGACACTGAGACAGAGGATCACGTCATACTCCTCCTTCTGAGTGAGCAGAAACTGATCATTCTCGACCACATAGTTGCCCTGTGGAGAGAGGAAAAAAGATGTTGGGCCCAACCAAAAACATTTCAAACAAGTTAATGTACAATGAAAACCATTTCCATATCCGTTTACAAATACTGAGGGATTTTAATCCCTCGTCTCAGTATGTGTACAATACAAAATTAAATGGCTTATTAAATAGCCTGTTTCAGGAAATTAGCACTGTGGTTGTCAAAACAGCATAGCGTGTGCAGTGGGACACAAAAAAAAGGCACCATGTCTTACTGTGACAAAGGAGACGTTAGCAGGGAAGCTTCCCTGCTGTTGGCTGGGTGATTTTGGGAGAGGCGGAGCAGCAATGGGGCCTCGGGAGATGCGAAGAGACACAGGGAAGGTGTGACTCCCTTTTGGGGGTCCTCCTCCTCCACCATCGCCCCCCTCCTTTTTATCACTCGTTCGCTCGTTACTCCTCTCCACCTCTCTCTGTCTCTGTTCAAAACAGTTCCCGCCACTCTCCTCTCGGTTTGACTTCAAACCCCTATCCGCCCCTGGCCTCCCTCGTCGGCCCTCCTCCACAGCATCCTTTCTTTGCTCTCTCTGCTCTTCGAGCATGCCATCCTTCAGGTCATCCATTCCGCGACTCTGCGGTTGGTCCTCGGTGCCGTTGCGCCGGGCCTCGCGGGCCTGGATCTCTGAGAGGTAATATCGGATGTTCTGCCTGGCCGCGTGGATCAACCCACCATCAATGTCCAGTCCTACAATCCGGCTAGGTAGACACTGCTTGGCGATGAACATGGTTAGGTGGCCAGTGTTGCATCCGAGGTCCAGCACGACTCTGCCTTGGAACCACTCGGGCCTTAGGAAGTCCATCCGTGGGTCATCGCTCACCCCTGGGTTGCGGTAGCCATAGTATTTGGTGTAGTTACCGTACTGGAACTTCTTCTTCGGTTGCTGGTTGGTGCCACGGTGATTGGGGGGCATCCGCCGACTGATTGTCCTTGACCCTGAGGTCACCACCGGGGTTTGGAAAGGCTGGCCGTGCTTGACCGGGCCAGGCGCTCGCCTGCCTTTCTCCGGTCTGGCTTGTTTGGCTGGGGTTGTCGACGACGCCCGAGAGTTGTCAGACCTGCTGGATACACGCCGGCGCTTACGCTGGCGACCGGGCAAATGTGGAAGAGCCGGGCCTGCCGCGGTGGGTGCCAATGCGACGTCCGAGCCATCAGCTGGCACAGCATGACCGCCACTGAGTCTCTGAGCAGGCTGGGGCTTCACACTGGGCCCGCTGGAGGTCCTCAGGTCCTCACCGGGGTTGTTGACCGTGGAGGGGTTGTGGTCTGTGGACGGCGAGGTGTTCAGCAAGGCGGCGCCCTCGGGGAGAGTGCTGCCTGCGGAGACCCCAGGCAGAGGGTGCGATAAAGAGGACGAGGGCACGCCCTCTGCGGTAGCGGGCGCCCCCTCTACTGACCTCTCGGCCTCCGAAAAATCCAGCTGTGCAACGCCCAAACCGGCCGGCCCTCCTCCGGCACCTCCGTGGTGGCGGTTGCGGTGTCGTCTCCGCCCGCTGCTCTTCAGGGGCGATATCAGGTCACCCGTGTTTCTTTTGGCCCCGCAGTTAAGATTCAGGGGGTCTGTGATGTCCCTGGGGATAAGAATCTCCACAGGATCACGGCTCTTGAGCGGCAAGGGGGAGGATTTAGGCGTCTCCGCGTTCAGTGCTCGGTTCACTTCCTCGTCCAGCAGGCTATTGAGGTTGAGCGGGTCAAAGATGTTGCCACCCAACTGGAAGTTGGTGGGAAGGACGGGATTGCTCTCTGAATTGGCACGTCGACGCTTCTTTCCAAAGATGGGGTGCTTGAACCCAGTGCTCATAGTGCTGCGCCGCTTGTTGACCTTAGGCTGTTGTGCGTTGTGCTGCAGGCCGCTGTTAGACTCCTGGGCCTGAACGTCACTTTGTTCCAGATCCTTGGTGTTCGAGGTTTTAACCTCCACTGTGTTTGCTGTGCTGCCCATCTCAACTTCTGTAGCACTGCCATCCTTGCTAATGTGTTTGGCAGGAGTCTCCCCTGACGAATTATTATTATTAAAGCTACTCATGGATTGCTGATGGGAGCCAACTGATCTCCCCTGTGGTGGCAAAACAGTCTCTTTGTCAACAGACATCTCTATCATCTTCCTTGCAACACAGCTGACATATGGTATGACATTGACCTAAAACATAAAACACAAATTCACACAATCATCAACATGATGTAGATTCCGAGTGGACACATCTCTCATGTTATCAGTAAAAACAATTATGCTAGTATTGCAATCTAACAATGCACGGAAGAACCATAAAAACAGGAACACGAGTGTAATAGCATCAAAGCAATACAAGTCCCGACAAGTAACCAACTCTTCTAATACAGCAGTGAAAATGAAAACAGGTGGTGTTGGCTCTGAAGACGTTATGGTAACGTTGTAGCTATGTGGCTACATTACAAGTGTGAACAGTAGTGGATACCCACCTTCTCTATGCGTGAACCCGCCTCCAGGTCAGTCTACAATGTGTATATAAATTACCCGCCTCTGCACGTCACGTTCCTCTCACAGTCATGAATAAATCATGAAACATCGAGACAGAGTTCCATTGAAGGAAAAAAGCACACATACGGTCAATGTTGTAGCTAGAATACCCAGCACTCTCAACACATCAGCGGCGCTTTCTCCGCCTCCTCTTAAAGCGACACTACCTTTAGACTCACTCGACTTATACTCAACATCGACAAGAAAAGCAGTCGACTCTGAAGGGTTACAAAATCACGATAGAATGTATGCAAAGCTAACGTTAAAACCGCCAGCGTCACTTCAGTTAGCTAGCCGTGATGATTGTTATCTAGCTAGCTAACGTATTACAAAATCAAAACATATGTTTGGAGGAGAGATTCCTCTCGATTAAACTATTTTTCGTTATAAATGACAGTATCAGCAACTAAATATTTCTGTGTGGTAATGTGTATGTTAGTGAGCGTTATCAGTTTTTTCAACTCCTTTCTTCTAGACTGCACTGGCAACTTTCAGCTCATCTGCAGAATCTCACAGAACGGAGGGTTTCCTTGCTTTATATATCCCAAGCGCTTCATTGTTTTGATTGACTACTTTTACAACCAATTCTAGTGGAAGTTGACGCCAGTGAGCATACAGTTGACCAATGGTATGTGTTCAGAGGACGGCCCGGTCTTGAACAGCCCAAAGTCGGACTGTATAGTCGCCCCAAATATCGCCTGACAGTAAATCAATCTTCCTGAACAATCGTGTTATTGGATTTCACAGACATTTTCTGTTAACAATGACTTTTAGCTGAATACAAATACTATACAGCTGTACAGACAAGTCATAGCAACGACATCAGTAAGGAAGAGCGATAGTCACATTATCAGGCAAGCTCGGTTGTATCTTGAACTGCCTTCACTATCTAGTAAACAATCGTTGATCTATAAGGGCTCTACGAGGGAGTCGAACCTAGGCTATTACTTTCATTTGTGTAACTGTATTTCTCGTATTTTGTAACGTGCTTTGGATAACAGTGGTGCAAGAAATTGTCACATAAATTGTAAGTGCTGTCTCTAGAGTCTCCACTAGGGTAGCTACATGTGGTCAGGAACTAAGTGAACATGGGAAATGAAGTTTTCCTTCATTTGCCAGAATGTCAGACCCTGTTGGCCATCATTGTATTGTGATAACAGAAGTTATCTTAATATCTGCGTAGCACCTTTGATGCTCATAGTTATTGGTCTCAAATGTGTGTGTGTGTGTGTGTGTGTGTGTGTGTGTGTGTGTGTGTGTGTTTGTCATGACCACATTAAGCTATATTAGGCCTAACTGAACACATTTTTTGTAGGATTTTTGCGATTCTCCACTAGTGAATAGGTTATTTGTTGATCAAGCTGAACAAAGAGAATTTTAGTTTTGCACCCCTGGTGTACATTGAAAAACTGAAGAGGCAGAGAGGTAGGCCTACTAAGTGAGTAGCCTACAAATTCATTTTTGGAAGTGCAATCTGATGTGTATCCTCCAGTCAAATTCAGGTTATAACAATTTTGTATCCATAGATTAACCCAAGACAAGACGATTAGTATTTGATTGTAATTTGATTTGATTGTAATTAGGCTGTGGTAAGGCTAGCTGCAGCTATTATCTTGGTGGGGTTTAATGGATTATTTTACACATAACTGAAATAAACTGTAAGTTTTCTTGTCCACTGCCATAGACAAACAAAATCTTCTGGTTTACAGGACAGTTTTCTTTTACTACACTACACACCTTTAGATGTTCAGATTAACCTTTTCACAACTTTAAATGTCAGATTAATTTACAAGCTTTCTTCTAAGGGAATTGGTCTTCAGTTTGATTAGAATTATTGAAGAAAAAAAAATTATTAAAAAAAAAAACACTCTTTCTTGAAGTTGTTTTTATTGTGTGTTTGTATGTGGGGGTGGGGGCAGTGTTGCCATGGAAGCCATTCAGTGGTGGTTACACAAGAGTGTGAAGCCCTTCCATACCTTCTTTCCAACACTGACACTTTTGTTTAGTGACGCCATTAAGCTACATTATAGTGCAGAACTGACACATTTAGCAGAAAATGGTCCGCCCAAGAAACTGATAACTTTAATACTTACTGTAATAAGCTACTTACATTTTCATTGACGGGTGTGGGCCTATTAATTGGAGGTCTGTCCAGTTAAGAAGGAGTTAAACACTGGACTGAACTGGACTTTGACTACCTCATGTCTGTTTCTCTGTTGTTCACTTGAGTCAGTGCTGAATGAAAGACTGCACCATGTTTTTTACTGCTATTTTGGATTGGTGTGACTCAAAGACCTGTTTGCTAATGCTTGGTCTGCTTTTACTCTTTATCAGAACACGGAAGAAAGGAAATTCAGATTTTCCTCCTGGACCATGGGTTATTCCTTTTTTGCATGATATCCTCGTTGGTTTTGGTCATCACACTATAGATAAGGTACTGATATCATATTGTTCTTTTTTATGTTTATTTTGTTTATGTAAAAAGCTAATGATGTAAAAACTGATGGTGTAAATTACATGCTGAAAAAAGGTTTTCCTATCATACAATACGTGTTTGTTCAGAGTTCAACAATTAATTGAATAATTGTCTGTCTGGTTAAGATATTACATTTCATATTAATTATCATTCATATTCAATCAAGATAAATGGGGTATTTTTTATTGAATTCTGAGGGCTTTTGTCAATACATTGACATGTAGTTAAGGAAGATTAGTGGAGTGTAACGATATTCATATTCATTCATTATTTATTGGGAAATGTCTCGAGCACACAGATTTTACCATTCCCATTTGGTACAGATAACATTATGTTTCTTCATATAATATACTACAACCACTTTAAACATATGTTGATGTTTACAGATTTCTCAATGGTATGGACATATTTTCAGCATCAGGAGAGGTGGCATCAAGATAGTCTATGTGTCAGGATTCAAGATGGCATATGAAGTCTTGGTTACCCAAGGAGACAACTTCCTTGATCGCCCTGTGTCTCCTCTCCTTAATGAGGCCTTCAAAGGCAACGGTGAGTGATTGCAATTTGTGTTACAGTATAAATAGTGTTTAACAATAAGCCTTTGTTAATGCAGTAGATTAATAGATCAGTGTTTTTCAACCTTTTTTGTGCCACGGCACACTTTTGACACTTAAAATGTCCCACGGCACACTAACATCCTGTGTGAAGAAAAAATAAAACATACCATAGCCTACAATTTCAAATAATACACAGATATGGCCTTATTATGGCTTCTATGCAAGACCTGCTCAATAAAACAAGCGCCCTCTGTTTCATTTGTAGGTGACTATATCTAATTTAATTGTTGTTATGAACTGGATATGTGATGATTCTGTGAATACTGGATATGGGGCCCCCGTTGTACAATGCCTGCATACCACAAATAGTGCAATCATACAATCAATGAGAGCATGTGGTTATAAATTCTTTGATGCAACAGTTGCTTTTCTGGACCAGTGAGTGACATTTGGGTAATTTTCTGCGGCACACCTGATGATCTCTCACGGCACACTAGTGTGCCCCGGCACAGTGGTTGAAAAACACTGGTATAGATTACAAAACCATATTTCATTCATACTGAAAAGGTCTGTATGAAATACCACATGGAAGGTAAATAATCTGTTGAGTATTTTCTTTTAATTAAAGGAACCGTATGTAAGATTGTTGACAAAACTGGTACTACAACTACTGTAGAGCGGTGTATCCCCCCCGACTGGCAGAGCTGGCAACCCGGATGCCGAAACACTACTGACTTTGTGATTAGTAGATAGGTGGAGGGTGGCACATTAGGCCAAAACACAACATGAAAACATCAACATCAGTTGAGGGCTGCAACTGCAAATGATTTATTAATGTCCAGTGACATATCAGGGCCATTTTATGATTAATTGAAAACCATTTCTTACATACGGTTCCTTTAAACTTGTTTAATGATGTTTCAGTTGATTGATATCTGAACATATTGTGTGTTTTATATTTTTTGAGAAACAGTTTAACAATGTAAACAGAATATCATTACACTCTAGTGATCTTCCTTAACTACATCTCAATCTCCATCATAAGGTCTGTAGGGAATTGTCTCTTGTTAGATAATATGTTTTTGACATAGAAAGAAATTGATTGTTTTTTAGGGAAGCTGAATTAATTCTTAAGAAATAGTTTCCATGTTGAATAACTAAGACTTGCTTAGAATTAATATTTTTCATTATTTGCATTAATTGAATTTTCTCATCCATCTCATACTGAAGGGATTTCTGCTAGCAATGGGTATAGATGGAGAAGGCAACGCCACTTTTCAGTCAGCCATATCTATCCCTTTGGTGATGGCAGAAGAGCCCTGGAACTGAACATTCTGCGGGAGTGTGCACTTCTGACTGAGGCCATCCAAGAGGAGATAGGTCAATGAATATATTTCTAAAATATAGCCTACAGAAATAGTCAATATTTACATGAATGAATGTATGTATGTAGGTATAGGATTATAAACGTATTTGTTCCTCCTTACAGGTGTAGCCTTTGATCCTCATACCAAGATCACCAATGCTGTGACAAATGTTATTGGATTTTTGGTGTTTGGAAAGTGCTTCAACAACAGTTCCAGCGACTTTCAAACACTTCTTAACCTTAATGCAGAAACTGGTTCACTCGTGCGTACACCCCTTGCTCAGGTAGGTTTTCCTATTGTGCACAGAATTAATGTATACCAGACCATTTCAAAGAGATGTATAAAACAGGCATATCGCCAGTTTCTAGGTTATATTGACCATGAACCATGACCATGAAACCATTGTGCTTTTTTTGGTCAGGTCTGTTAATATTTGTCGTGCAAACATTCCTTGGTTGTTAAAGTGACACATCACCAAATCTCCACCTCTTAGTGTTGGCTCATTTCACAACAGATGTGTTTTGGGGTTCACACATGTCACACAAGATCAAATCTGTTGTAGTGTCACAGCTAGTCTAAAGCTGTTAAAGATATGATTGTTATAACTACATGAATGCTTTAAAGCAACACTAGGCAGCAATTTGCTGCTTTTTGAGGTATGTTGTTGGCAGCAAGTTTTGGTATCGATCTCCAACCAAACAAAAACTCCCTACTGCCGCTTTAGTTGCAAGGCTGATTTTGGTTGAAATATTTTCATACCAAGTACTATATACTGCAGGAATGTTGAATGAATATTTCCTTTTATCTTTTAGCTTTATGATATTTGTCCATGGCTCATGAAGCGATTCCCAGGACCTCGAGAGACAATACTGAGCAACTACTCAAAGGTTGCTGCCTTTCTGAGAAAACAAATCGAGATACACAAGAAAGACTGGGATCCTTTTCATCACAGAGACTTCATAGACTCCTACATAGGAGAGATAGATAAGGTAAGACAAGTAATTTCATGGTTCATGTGTAGGTGGATGCAAGCTAAATCTATCTCTGGAATCTATTTTAAACATGTAGGAAATGTCTGTCTGTGCGTACATGCCTGCATGAGACATCCTTACAGATGATGTGATCAGTCCGCAAGTCACCCCCTGATCATCCTGACATCCTCAACGGCTGCCCTACTGAATTTATCAATCTTTTTCACTCAGAGAAGGAAAGACAGAGAGGCAGGTTTCGGGGTTGAAAACCTGGTATACTGCACCTTGGACATGTTTGAAGCTGGCACTGAAACCATGACCAGCACACTACGATGGGCTCTACTCTTCATGATGAAGTATCCAGAAGTGCAGAGTGAGTACCATGTGACACCGACTCTGTTTAGACACATTCTTAGAAGCCTATGCAAGACATGTGGGAATGTGACGCTATTCTGAAATTAACTTTGTGTTTATTTTTACAGAGGCAGTCCAAGCTGAGATCGACAGAGTGGTGGGACAGTCTCGCCAACCCAGCCTGGCAGACAAAGTCAACATGCCCTATATCAACGCAGTTCTCCATGAGACACAGCGGGTTGCCAGTATCCTGCCGTTCAGTACACCCCGCGTGGCACGGCAAGACACAATGCTGGGAGGATATCTGATCCCAGAGGTCTATACTGGTCACAGGCTCTAAATGTTGTCATCATTTGTGCTAGTATGCACTGAGCAGTGTCAGACAGACATTCTTTCAGTTCAACCAGAAAGACTCAGGGAGGCATGATGGAAATTAACGAATATCGAAAATCAGCACCTGAAAGCAGCAGGGCGGGTGCAGGAGTGATGTCATTATAAAGACCGACGTAGACTGGTGATTGGTCAGGAGTAATGATTGAGTGACGTAGCATTGAGTCTTCCTGCCAGAACTAGCGTTGGCACTTCCATTTTTTTGCTCCTGTTACCGGGTTATAGATGGTTTGCTGGCGGCCATTTTTGTACTGCGCTGAATCATGAATGACCCAATGACAAGGTCAGCTATACTTTCTTCTTCCAGGGGACCGTGGTCATAACCAGTCTGTCCTCGGTGCTGCATGACAAGTCTAAATGGATGACTCCAGACAAGTTTAATCCAAACCACTTCCTTGACAGCCAGGGATTATTTTGGAAAAGAGAGGCCTTCTTTGCTTTTTCTGCAGGTATTTCACTACTGGTCCTTCTCAAAACATGATTTTCTATTTAATTTTTTTTTTTTTAACACCAGCATACTGTAGGCTCCATAGGTGTATGCAAAATCCTCTTGATAGGATGGTGTGCCAGTGTGACATGGCATCATTGTGTGTGTGGTTATGTTCAGGGAAGAGGATGTGTCTGGGAGAGCAGCTGGCCCAGATGGAGCTGTTCCTGTTCTTCACCTCGCTCCTCCAGAGATTCACCTTCTCCTCTCCACATGGGGTAGAGCCCAGTCTTGAGACCCAAGGGATGACCGTGATGTCCCCCAAACCCTTCAAAGTCTGGGTGTCAACTCGCTAGTAATGCTGTGAAAAAAAAATGTCTAGAGCCTACTTTATTGTTTGATAGCCTGTGTGGAATTATAAGGTAGAATGTTTCTAAATTATTTGTAAATACTATTCATTTCCTAATCATTGTACATGGCATGTTTTAAATAATTTGTTCCACTGAACTTGTGGTATACATTTGCTATTAATAAACTTTAAACGAAATGCTTCTATTGAATTTATTACTTTTCTGATCAAGTAGAAAAAAACTGAATAATCAGCGAGCATTTCCACATATCTGCCACAGGGTGGCACTGGTAGTACCTTATTTCGAAGAATTGTAAAGTCTTAAACATTTTGTAAACATTTTATGAAACTCTAACCTGGCGGTGGTAGACCATTTCACAATGTGGTGAGCAACTTTATTTACTTTATTAACTTGACTAAATACTCCTACTGTGATTCTTGCATTATAGGGTAGTTAGCTAATTCGCAGCATAAAAAGGACAAAGATACAGGACCAACTTAGCCAACTGGAATCAGTATGGTATCATTTCGCTCAATTCACTGAAAATGCATGAAGACATGACGCTGGAACCGCCCAGTCTTTTGTAGTTTTGCATTGCAGATGTATGTAGAAACATTTTGCATCATTATCAAATATTCCGATCAATAAACGTTATATTTGTGTGTGATAAAGGCTATCTTTGTCGTTGGGCTTTGCTGGTAGCCTAAACCAAACTAAACAATTAAAATGATAATTGAAACCGTTGATAACATTATGGTAGCCTACCACTTTTATGCTGCTGACCAAGGCTGACCTCTAAAAACGCGCAATTAGGTTAGCTACATATTTACATTACACCTTCAGAGAATCTCGGCTCAAAGATCACCTTCTCACCGTTGAACTTTGCAAGCGGTGAATTGTCATGGATTTGTAAACTAGTTTTTTTTAAGCACAATAAAACCGTCGATTGTAGCCGAAGTCGAGCGACATGGCGAAAACAGTGAACTTTTTTTCTTTCTACAGTATTCAGCTGCCACGTCTTGAAGACCTTTGGCGGACATCATCATTATCCTGAGCTGTGTCGATGACTGAATGCCAGCATGCCTCTTGTAGAGTTTGCTGCAGGATGGGTTTCAGGTAAAATTCCTGTCAAATTGGCCAAATACATTTCTTTAGCTGTTTTTCAAGAGATTCCGCAACAGTCAGGCTGTGTAATGATAGAGCAGTTTCTTAATTTAATACACAGTGTTTTCAGAAATTCTAAAAGTATTTTTGCTTACATCTGGAATTAATTAATTGCAGGTGCTTTAGGATTAGCTGTGGGACATCCAATGGACACAGTAAAGGTTGGGACAGCCATTCAAATCACAAATACAACCTTGAATATGTATCATTTAGTCTGCCTCCAGTAAAATTGTCATTGTATGTTATTAGGTACGCATTCAGACCCAGTCCAAGTACAAAGGGATATTTGATTGTGTCAAAAAGACATACACACATGAAGGGGTAAGTGTTCAGCAGTGCATTCTCAACCCTTTTTGCACAGTAGCAAATTTTACTTAAGTTCCATATAAAACATTTCCTGAATGAATGAATATTTGTGTTAGTTTGTATTTTCATTCAGAGATAGGTTGGTTATGTTGCAACCAAGTCATCATAAAGGTTAATAAATTATTAGCATGTCCAATCTTTCTTAATGCTGCTTTGTTCCTTTACAATCAGGTCCATGGCTTTTTTAAGGGCATGGCATTCCCTGTCTTGTCTGTTGCCATCAGCAATTCCGTGCTCTTTGGTTCCTATAGCAATGCCTTGGATTACCTCACCCAGTCCCAGAGGAATGACCGCAGTCAAGGCAACCATGCATCAGCAGCTGCTGTCTTTACAGCTGGATGCTTTTCAGGTGTTGCACAGGTGAGATGGAAAGATGGGGCGTGTTATATACTAATACACTCTTGTGGTAAAAACAAAAAACTATAATATTATGGGTCCTAATTTAAATGGCGGTCAAAGTGCAAAGTCTATCAATAAGAAAAGCTCTTGTGCATGAACTACAGCTATCATGTGACATTTGGGAGCGTTGAGCCCACTCATCAATGTTTGCGGCCAAGGTCTTGTCCATAGTGCTCACATACATGCCCAGAGCTAAATGTGTTCAAGAAATGTGAATCCCCCTCTGCTTATGCTGTCTTTGTAAGTAGCAGCTAACATGTGTGATTTGGATTACAGTCAGTCTGTCTCTCCTCTTTTAGGTTCTTATAAATTTGCTTAAGGTTCACATGGCCAAAGCAGGAAGATAGTCACACTATGCTCTGT
Organism: Alosa pseudoharengus; assembly: GCF_046254945.1. Taxonomy (NCBI): domain Eukaryota; kingdom Metazoa; phylum Chordata; class Actinopteri; order Clupeiformes; family Clupeidae; genus Alosa; species Alosa pseudoharengus. Next base: position 35,226,775 of record NW_027468870.1, on the reverse strand, counting down.
TAGCACAGGGCCCTAGATATTTTTAGCAGGTTGGAATTAGCCACCCTTTAATCCTAGACTGGTCTGTCTGCAGGTGTTTGTGACGGCTCCCATAGACCTGGTGAAAGTGCGCCTGCAGAGCCAGACTAAAGGACGGGCTGGTTTGGGAGGGGATAAGTACCGAGGCCCTATGCACTGTGTCTCCATGATCCTGAGGGAGGAGGGGGCCAGGGGGCTCTTCAGGGGAATGTGGGCCCTGGCACTGAGGGATGTGCCTTGCTATGGACTCTACTTCCTGCCTTATGAGCTTACTGTCAGGATGCTGACTGACAAGGACAGAAAACCAGGTAACCAGTCACAGATAGTCAAAGGAAATGAAAAACCTGATCTTGGCACATGCTGAGAAATATTACAATTACCATAAAATTACCATTGTTTTGTTATATTTATATAATTGGAATAGTAGTGTATTTTTGCAACACAATGGTCACAGTGATATATTTGCTTTTCCCCAGTATATAGCATGGCTTGTACTTGTTCCTTCCCTACAGGTACATTTGCAGTATTGATGGCGGGTGGTGTAGCCGGCGTGGTGACGTGGGCCTTTGCGACCCCGATGGATGTGGTGAAGGCACGGCTGCAGATGGTGGGTGCGGGCGGCCGAGTCTACCGGGGTGTGCTGCACTGCATTGCCGTGAGCGCGCGCGAGGAGGGCATGCGTGTCTTCTTCAAGGGCCTCCTTCTCAACAGCCTTAGGGCCTTCCCGGTCAACGCGGTCACCTTCCTCAGCTATGAGAGCCTCATGACAGCTCTAACATCAGGGCCAGCAGACGCCTCCCACCGCTGACACACACACACACACACACACACACACACACACACGGCTGTCAGGCTGCTCCAACTTTTCTTTCCCGTCAGTTGAGCCATATCCGTGGACAGTATTGCCTTAACACTCCACTGCACTGAGTCACTTAGTCACAGTCAATAGCCAAATGGAACTTGCATGTCTACTTGTGTTTTTAACAGTGCTGTGAGCCAGTCGCTCCATTCCATTTGGTCTGCCTAACTGTCTTTTGAACACTTGCTAGGCTCAGTAAGAGAATGTACTGCCAAGAACAGGACTTTATCAGTCAGTACTGATTTATTCCAGATAAGTGGTTTTTGTGAGAGACTACACCACGGAAATATTTATGGCTGACTGAACAGAGAATGTAGATTGGGGAATGTGTGAAAGTCAGTCCTGTTGTATTCCAGGTGTGTAGTCCCAACAAAGAAATCACCGTGGAGATCAAGTAAAATGGACAAAACTGAGCGGAATATCACTTGAAATAAAAATCATTCCAAAACCTTACTGCTCTCCGTGGAAGAAACATTAAAGAGCAGTTGTATGAATGTTTTCAGTTTTAGTAGTATGTTTACTCTAACTTAAATAAATGAAGTCGCCAAACGCATATGAATCTGTTTGTTTTATTATTTTTATCACCCAGTTCATTTGTTGAAGGGTAGTGCTGACAATAACATCCTACCACCCATAGACCCCACCCCTGTTCTATAGTCCAATTTTAAGCACATTCTTATAATGACATATTTAATACTGTATAAGTTATTCAAAACCTACAAATACTATACTTAACTGCATTTCTTGTGACAGTTTTACGCAGTAAAAGACTTCATATTTGTCCGGCTCACCATTCAATTTTGGTGGTATTTATGTAAAGGGTAAATCAACTGCTTGAGGTAACATCATATGAGCCCTTAAACAAGAAATGAGGTGACATGTTGAACATATAGGAAAGAATGTGCCTCGATTGTGAAGAGTGAGGCCATTATGGTAAAAATATTTTATATTTTAAAATGTCACCCTCATCCTTCATTTGGTCAATTTCACTGCAGGCATCTTCTACATGAGTAGTGGAATGTACACTGCACCTTGTCATCACTGATGTAACTTGATTTCTTGATTTAAAAACTGCCAGTTTATTTATTGAATTTATTTAATTATTACTAAACATTAAATGTCATAATACTTTAGTTTTAGTCACTTAATAGCAAATGTAAACACTTGCCATAAATTCAAGTAAATGAAAATTATACTAAGAACAACAAACAACAAGAACAACAATCCCCAAATCCAACCATTCCATTGGACACAGCAGTTTGTAAGTGCAACCTCTTTTCACATACCTGAATGTCTGAGTGAATTTTATTCATGTGATTCTTTTTTTTCCAAAGGTATGACAACATAATCAAAACAAATAACACTAAGAAAGACATTGTCAAAATCATTTTCAAAGAACTGTTCCAACTTAGATCAAATGGTCCTAAGAAATAGTCTAAAAATGCGGCCCTAGCAAGCTGAAGTCTCAGTGCCTGGTCTCAGGTGGCAGAAGAGGAACAAACGTCTAAAAGGTTAATCCCATCCCCTATGTCTACGTATTTTTTCCTGAATGGACACCTAACTCCAAACTTCCACCCTGTAAAACTGAGTGCCTTTGAATGCATGTGTGTGTCTGAGTGTGTGTGTGTGTGTGTGTGTGTGTGTGTGTGTATGTGTGTGTGTGTGTGTGTAAAACAGCTGTAAGTGCTAACCATTCCCTGCTTTTTACCAGCAGAGGAGGACGTAGGACGTATGCGAGTCCACACTCACAGCCGTGGGCTACCGTAGCTGAATGGTCCAGTCGGCCCCTGCGTTCACACCAGGCTTACGCAGAGAGAGCAGCTCAGTGGCCGGTTCAAACTCAAACTCCAGAGCAGACTCCAAGCCACCTGTGGATAAAAGACAACATCAGCTGAAGCCCCAGACTGGATCATGTCTTTAAATATGTTAAAGAAATCCAGTGCAATAATATTAAAAGCTGACAGATGAGTAAGACGTGTCTGAGTAACTCAGAAACAGCACTAACCAGCAGTCCTGAGAGTAGCAGCATTAGGTTTGGTGACTCCCATGAAGACCACCTTCTCTATCCAAGAGGCTGTGGAGAACTGAGAGTCTGGAGACGGGTTGCTGGAGACAAAAAAAAAAAAAAAAGACTTAAAGCCATCTCTTAGCTTTTATCGTTATTTCATTATTCTATCAGTTTCCGTCTTTTAACAATGAGGTAACAAAGAAAGGAAATCAAACAAACCTCGATGACAATTCGCCTTCAGCAAAGGTCAGACGCCTGTGAATAAACTGCTGCTTTTCGTAATTGAAGGTATGGCCATCGTCAATGTAAAGTTCTCCCTCTGCCGTTCCCTGGAGTAATGCAGAGACATGTTTCACTCAAACTGACCAGTGCTTTGAACAGTCAGTGCTCTGACATGCATTGTACTGCAATGGTTTAAGTTTTACAGGTGTCAACAAGTCACCGATATCGTTGGGAAAAGCTCAAGAAAATGTATGAATAAACCATGGTACAATAATCCCATTTTACTTTCATGTTGTTTGACCCAACTTTTTTCGACCACCTGGAATAAAATACTGTACATATACTCCACATACCTGTGCGTTGACAGCCACATAGAGAGTGTACGGGTCATCTTGCATACACAAGGACGACCTCCGTACACGCTCCTTCCTGCTGATGATGGAGCCGCCTCTCTGAAAGACAGGAATCTGGGGAAAAAAAGATATGGCAGCAAGAAAGCATTTAAGGCCGTTCTTCATTTAGGATACCGGTAAGTGTATTATACTAACAAACAATTGTGCCACAGTACAGCAGTGAGTAAAGTATTTCAATTTAAGAGACAAGGCGTCTCAGAGCATTAGTAACTGTAAAAACTACTAGCTTTAGATTTTCAAGCAACATGTTTTAAATATTTTGTTTATTTTGTTAATGTAAATATTTTTTTTACAAAGCCTCACGTCATTTAATATGTCTATCTTTGCAAACAATCGGATCCAGATAGACATGCAAGCATGACTTACGGAGTTCATGGTGACAGGAATGTAAAGATTTTGGTTTCCCTGGTGCTTCTTGTATGTATGGACATCATACCAAACCTTTTTCAGTGAAAAGAAAGAGTATTCAGCGCTTTAATAATAATAAAAGCATACAAACATCACACATATATACCACAATATATAAAGTGTCTACCGTATATACTGTACATAAACTCACCTCTCCTTCCCCAGGCAAGTGGGCTGTTACTCCACGTGATCCTTCATCAGTGACTGGATGAACAAGCAGGTCTTTACCTGATAAAGAAAGAATAGCATTAGGAAGAATGCTAATCTCAGCTTGGGACCAACATTTTTAGACATAATTTCAATAGTGAGGCTATCTTTACCCAGCAGGAACTCATCCTCAATAGCAAACGTAGCAGCATTTTCAGGGTACTCAACCCACAGAGGTCTGAGAGAAGGCACAATCGAGGAAACAATGAATACACAATAGAACTGTTAGCTAAAAAACATAAAACAAAAAATACATCTATTTGTCTTAATTAATAGTTGGTGAATACTCTTGCGCAAGAATAGATGAGCAGCCATATGTTTTCACTACATGTTTTACTTTGCATCTCCATGTATGTGACAAAAAAAAAACTCGAACATTTGAAGACTTTGGGTCCAAAACACTTTATCTCCATTTTTGTAAACATTAATAAGTAATTTATTCAATTGTGTATTTCAGGTAATATCAATAAAATTGCAGTTGTGTTGTTTTGATTAAGTAACGATAAATGTAGTAACAATAACACAATTACAGTTAGACTAAAATTACTTGTAAAACAAAATGTTAAAAAAAATATTTATGAAAATTCATTAAAATGGAAGATATAGCATTTTGGAACCAAACTCTTCATTTTGAAAACTTAAACTCCTTGGGGCATTACATGACTGCCTCCTCACCAACTGGTGCAAAAAGGATGCAGAGATATGGTCAAGCACTCCTAGAGGTCCTCACCTCATGACGGGCTGGCCGGTGCGGTGGGCGTGGTAGAAGAGCTGGTACCAGTAGGGCAGCAGGGTGTAGCGCTGCCGCACCGCCTCGCGGATCAGCGCCGTGTTCTCCGGGCCGAAGAGCCAGGGCTCGCGCCGCGGCGTGTCCAGGTGAGCGTGAGCCCGGAAGAAGGGCTGATAAGCGCCCGCCTGGTACCAGCGCACCAGCAGCTCCGGGTTGGGAGACTTGAAGAAGCCGCCAACATCAGCTGGATAAAGGAACGGAGAGCAAGCACGCCGGGGTAAGAGAGGACAGTGACGGTTAAAATGATGAAATGGCACATAAACGCCATCCTCCACGCTACCTCTCCATATTCTTGCATTTGCATGTTAACAGAGATTAAAAAAAACTTGACACCAAACATCTAGAAAACAAAGTGGACTCTGGCACAGACGTTGAATACTACTGTATCTTTATCAAGACGTTCAATACTACTGTAGCTTCATCAAGACACTATATGAAAACGCAGTAGTGTCAAACTGTCAGTCTGTTTGCACAATTAAAGTCTGCAAATATATCAGTGTGCTCAAGTCCAGTCTACTTCATTTTCTACTAGTCTGATGACCTTGAACTGAGAAGCCAACGTGAACATACAGGAAAGAGTGACTCAGCTACTTTTTGCTGGAAGACACCCAAAACCCTGTTTGTTCTTCAATGATGTAAAAACAAGCCTGTGACAGGAGGCCTGAGATAGTCTTTGAGGACGGTGCTACGTTTCCTATACGTCTATGTAAGCCCCAGGCCCACTCACCTCCACAGAATGAGATGCCCACCAGGCCCAGGCTGAGACACATGGGAATGGACATCTTCAGGTGGCCCCACTCGGCCGCGTTATCCCCTGTCCACACCGCACCTGAGACGAGCAGCAGTGTCGTCAGCGTCACATTCACTCTCAGCGAATATTATGAATGCAAATAGTTAGATGAACACTTGTGGTATGTGTGTGATATTATATGCACCAGATCTTGGAGAACTTTACATTAAAAAGGTTTGAAAAAAAAAAAACCCGTAAGGTTCTCCATTTTGGGGATGGAAAGAAGGGCAGAGATTCACTGGAGGCAGGACGCACCATAACGTTGGGATCCGGCGAAGAAAGCTCTGGTCAGGACAAAAGGCCTCTCCACTCCGCCGGACCTCTGGATAAGACCCTGGGCAGTGGCCATTTGCTGTGTGAAGAGAGAAGAAAAGTGTTGATGTAAGAGGAACAATGGAAAGTCCAATCCCTTCAGCTCACCACAGGGAACCTGTCACTTCTCCTTGGGCATTTGTATGCGTTCTATTTAACATGTATGCATTTGTTTTACCACTAGCCACTTTAGTTTTTGTAATTCATACTTAGTGCAAAGTACATAGTTCTCTTTTGTCTTAGTTTGTGCAAAGTAATTAGTTCTAACTTCTTTGCACTTCCCACTAGTTTAATTACCATTTATATTTAAAGCAACACAATTGAAGTAAATATTATCACCTTAAAATAACAGCTTCAAACTGATTTCGATGCTACACTTACTTACACGGACTTACAATACTGAGGATGAGGACACTGCTGATGTGTGCCCAGTACATCTGGTATGGCACTATGGAACACTGCTGTCATGGACAGGTGCACGACTATTTTCATCGGTTACAGACAAATTCTGTGCCCGGGTTGGGAGACAACTTCCAGCCCCTAACGGGTACGCTGGAAGTTGACGACAAGGGGAATTCCTACAAAGTGTGACTTTAATATTATTATTTAACTCTGTAAAGCACAGGTGAATGATGTCGCATCATCATCAAGTACATATACACAATAAAATTCTGAAACTTGAAATTGGTCACTGCGTCCCTCACCACGTAGAAGCCGTACAGGTTGTGGACATCCCTGTGCTCCCACGTCCCGTGCAGCGCATCCTTGTGCATAGTGACCTCAGGACCGTTGAACACGGAAGGCTCGTTCATGTCATTCCATGTGTAGAGGTTTTCCATGGAGCCCTGTGCACGAGATGGAAGTGGAGAAATGGTTGACTGATCTAACAAATCTCTTTTAGTACACAGAGCTGAGAAAGTGGATTAGAACATTATGTCCAATATTCCAATATTTGGTTTAATGTTCTGCATTTCTTATTAGTGGGTCACTTTGATACTAAAAGTATGATTCTATGTAATGACTGTATGACATCTGTACTGTCCCTGTGTATATCTGTGTGTGACTGTGTTTAGAGATAAGCAGGAATATTATGACTTTGCAGTGTTTCACTGTTCTGCATGGCTGCGTCAGTAGCTATCTGCTCCGGATTGCCAGGCTGCCACTAATCAGGGTCTGATTCAGTGTAGTCCACGTGAGATGGGATGACCAACGCCATCTCCCGTCAGCCTGGAAGGATACTTAAACCCTAACTATTTCCTTGTCTAGTTAGAGCAGCTGATAGATCTTTAGGTGAAGTCATGCTGTCTCTCCCTTGATGCGCATCATTGTAAATAAACTCTGTTCCTGATTTTTCATACTATTGGTCTGACTGGGTCTCTATTAAATCTATGGTATCAAAATTACCATCAGTTTATGGAGGTTCTACCGAGATTGATCAGGATTATATTGATCTATTGAATTAAGGATTGTTCTTTTAACCAAACTTACTGTGTGTGATCCCTCAGCCCGCTGGAAAGACGCGCTCTCGGTGAGTAGTACGTTTTGTTACTTTAAAGTGCTATTATGACTGCCATTTGGGCAAAGGGGTATTGCGTTGAGTAGAGCTCCTGTCTTAAAAATAGACAGTTTGGGTGGTAGTCTGTTGTAGCAGCTATCGGCCCGCAAAAAGAAGGAACAAATTGTGTGCGCACACAGGTTGGGCTTACGTCAACGAATCTCCGGAGAGTTACAGATGATTTGAGTACGGGTCTGGGTGAGAGATCACAATCACTGGGTTTGCTAAATTGGAAAATCTGTCAAATTTTGAGACCAGTCACTTTACGGTAACCAATCAGGAACATGAGTTTATGTCTCAACATGTACATCTATGTATGTTTCTGACCTACGGGTTATGTGTAAGTGTGCTTTGCAATTGTCTGCTACTCTCTGATACTAACATGTCTGAGTGTCAACCTGTCTCTGCTTGAACTATTATTTGGCATAGTTTGTTCGGAGCTGCAAAGTTATTTGAATCTAAGAAAACTTCCGCCTCATCTGCGTTGTTAAGGGAAAGTTAACTTACTTGGCAACTATAGGCTACATGTTATGTGTTGCAACTAAAGACTGAGTTCGTTTTGTCTTTGTCTTCCCTCCTGTCAAGTCGACATGAGGCCTGAGTGAGAGTGTGTGTGTGTTGGTCAGCTGATATGCATGAAGGTTACAGATCTGTTACAGACTGTCAGACAATTTGAAGGTATTGCTTGTCAGAGGGGTCTTACATTATTTTGAAAAATTACATTTTGATGTTGATAGCATACCATATTAACTCAGTCAAGAGTGACAACATGTTTTGTTTTGGTTTGTGTTTGGTCAACATGCCTTAATTATTTTATTTTGTTTGAATAATTTCTACTGTCCTAAGTGTTTTGTTTTTTCCTTTGGAACAAAATGGAGGGGGTGATCTTTCAGTCCTGGTTCTGGGGATGGGCCTCTGGAAACACCCGTAAGGGAGCTGAACACGCAGCAACGAGTAAACCAGAGACTTACAAGCAGACCAGGGCTGTTAGGTTGCTACAGCCCATCCTATCCTTTTTTCCCCCTGGTGATTCAGGCCCTAGCCCTAGAATAAGATATACTCAGAGAAGCCTGAGATTCTAATATATGAGAGATCTGCTCACAACAACAAGTAAGGTAACAAACCACCAACATTTGATTAAGTGACTGAGTAGTCACGCTTGAGTTGTATGACTATGGGTGTGGTTACACTTGACTTATGTAGCCACTTAAGTATACTGTATAAGGACTCTTAGAATGTAAAGCTCTTTGTTTCAACCAGCTATGGTTGTACTATCCTCACTCTTTGCAAAGATTCAATATAATTGGATGATTTTGATCACTGGCTCCTGTCTCATCTTCTTGATTCCGAATTGATTTACCTAACAGAATTGCGAGAGGTCCCAGGATTCCAACATCTGGGCTCAGAACGAGCTTTCTGAAAAACCGTACACGGTGAGGTCTGGGACCTTGGATTTGGAATCCTGAAAGCCCTTAGTTGAGACAGCAAGGCGAGATGGCTGATCTTCTGACCCCCGGTGACGGGATCCTACTGAAAGGGAATTCTCCTGAGACGTCGGAGCGAGAACCAGTGATCAAGCAAAAAGGCGAACGTTCGGTGAGTAAAATAAAATAAAAATTAAAAAAATCTCCTTCAAAGAGAGTCGAGGCCATTTTTGTAGTAGTAGTCTTTGGATGAAAAGAAAACCAGATCGAGCAGGCTCAGGGTTGATTCATCCTAAATAGAAAAACTACTAGGAGGGCTATTTTGTAGTAGTAGTCTTTGGATAAAAAGAAAACCAGATCGAGCAGGCTCAGGGTTGATTCATCCTAAATAGAAAAACTACTAGGAAGGCTATTTGGTAGCAGTAGTGCTCATTGGTGAGGGAAATAACAGTTTTGCATGCTATTTGTGATGATCTAAAGTGTATATTTACACGGTTAGCCTCACATTACTTTGATTTAATCAATGACTAAAATGTCATAGGGTCACAACCTCCTACATCATCCTCCAGTGTTTTATATACATTTTGATATCTGATATCTCCGCCTAGGAATATCTGTTGTTGTAACTAAATTTAGTGAAGCTTTGCAGGGAAAATGAAATGCTGTGTGCTGTGCTATAAAGAGTGTTGAATGCCTGGACCAAAGCATCAAGGCCATTCTTGCTCTCTCCAATCCACTACAAGTCACAGGAGCACATATGCGAGATGATGGGTATGTTAATTATATCAGATTACATATTCCAGTTTTGGTTTACATTTTCCAGTTATAAATTTAATGAAGGCCCCATAGAAAGTATGACCATTTTGCTTAAATACAGGCTAATTGTTCCCCCAAGCTCCCTGCTCCCCATGCTAATAGAACCTGACCCAAGTTATCCTGTTCCACGTGTAGGCCGCAAATACTGGAAGCCATGCGGACGCTATGTTCCTGCTTCAAGGTAGACACAGATGTGTTTTGACTGTTGATTGGCTAGGTGTGTAGGCCTTGAGCCCTGCCAGGTCCTGCTTTGAGTGATGCCACCATACACTATGGTGAGCGACTGGCTGTATGGGTGACAGTGGAAGACATACAGGTTCTGAGGGCAGAGAAGGTTCTGGATAAATGAGGAGCACAAGTGGCAGAACTTGTAGCTTGGACATATGTATTAAGCATTGCTCCACAATATCGTGCTTCTGGCAGTGACAACACTGACAAGAGTTGAAGCATATCAGTTAAATTCATATTTAAGGGCCAGTTTAGCAAAGTTGTAATCTTACCAACAGCAGTGAATTTATTAAATTGTTGATGCTATGACGCACTTAGCTCACGGACACAGTGTTATACGCGACAACATTTTAGCTAAGGGAATAATCTTGCAGCCTTGCTGCAGATCATAAGGGGGAGTCTGATTAAGAGTAGTCTGATAACATAGACAGCTAGCTCTTGCAGTGTATAAAGTTATGATTAAAGATAGCTTTTTCTTTCATGGAGGATGAGAGGTTGTTGATGTTCACTTCACTACACTGAACTAATTTCGAACTAATAGGTTCATATGTTTATTAACAACACACCCACTGCAGTTGTTATATTGGTATTATTTTTTTTCTTCTCATCATTGACATGGAAAAGGTTTTACAACGTTTTTGCAGCTATGCAAACCAGTATCAAGATGATAATGTGGTATGATGACATACATACTAGACCATATCGTTTACAATTATTTTGGATACAGCAATACATAAAAATAAAAATAAAATAATAAAATAAAATAAAACACACCTTTCATTTGTTTCAGACGTTCAGAATACAGTATGTTCAGAATAAAGTGCTAACCAAATTCTTTAAAACATTCCTTTAGGCCTGCTTTAAACAATGTGGAAAAAGGTTAAGATAACTTAGCTTTGCTGTATGATAAACAATTCTTGATATGAGGCACACAAGAAAAAAAGAGTATCCATGAAGATCATGATCATGTGAATTTATATTTCATTGCTAATTACTAATTTGGTGACTGATCATAGCAGTATTGCAATTGAAATCTTTTAATAATGTTGGGCCCAGATATGTATATCTATGTGTTTTGTTTCAGGTGCAATCAGTGATCAAAGGGGGGAGCCTTACAGACTCTACTTTTTCCTTTTTCTTTTGTCTATTGTTTTTCCCCCGCCCTTAAACTGTTTGGTTAATGTTTTTATCACTGGTACTCTGTGGTATGTAAAGTTACTTGATGCGCATCATTGTAAATAAACTCTGTTCCTGATTTTTCATACTATTGGTCTGACTGGGTCTCTTAAATCTATGGTATCAAAATTACCATCAGAGCAAAACTCAAGGCATAGTCATTGACTGTACATTGTCTCCAAACATATTAGTAATTTACACACAAATACAAATATAACAAATAATACAAATGATGTCCATCTTTAAATGAGTGTTTTAACTCTCGTGTTGTCTTGGGGTCAAAATTGACCCGCCACTATGTTTAACAGCATAGAAACTCCCCCTAAGTGATCTGTTTTAGCTTAAACATTAAAAACAGTCAAAGATTGCTTTTGTTCATGTTTCAATAAAAGCTGTACACAACTTAGAGATTGAGTTTAAAAGTCAATTAAACAGCTTCATTTCAGGGGTTTAGTGAAGACGGGTCATTTTTGACCCAAGGACAAGGGCAGTATACGGAATATGAAGACAACACGAGGGTTAATATTACTGGTGAGCTGATTGGCTGGGAGCAGGGGAAACTCATTACCTCATACTGGTCATAAGCAAACATACTAGCCCACCAGGCTCTCATTTCAGGTTTGGTGAAGTCTGGGTAGCCGGCATTCCCTGCAAATGGATAAGAGGGGTTATAGACTTTGCGTCAATGGGTGATACAGTAACATCTTAAAGAAACAACACATGCTATAGCTTGATGACTATCAGACAAGGAAGTTTACCTGGCCAGCACCATCCCTCATAGTCACCACCATCTTTATTTTTAATGTAAAAACCCTTTGAACTGATCTCTTTGTGGATCTTGTAACCGCTGTCCACTTTGATGTGAGGGTCCACAATGGTGACCATCTGTAAATGAGAGCAAGTTAATAAGCAAACCAAAACATGACCAAAATAAACATTACTGTAAAAAACTGTCCTTATGAGTGTCTGTGTGTCTGTGTGTCTGAGTGTCTGAGTGTCTGAGTGTGGCCAGGCATGTATACTTTTCTCTTTTTGTCCTTCAGGTTCTGAAGCATTTCACGAGGCTGAGAGAACTTAAGTGGGTCCCAGGTGAAGTAGCGCTTGCCGTCTGTGTGTTCAATGTCCAGCCAAATGAAGTCGTACGGAATGTCGTGCTCGTCAAAGCCATCGTCCACGGCCTTCACATCCTCCTGGTCATTGTAGTTCCACCGGCACTGATGGTAAGCCAAAGCAGCGAGTGGGGGGAAAGACTGAGTACCTGCGGACAAAGTCTCCATTTCAGGGGGGGGGGGGGCACTCTAACATGACAGAAGAAAGACATACAACTCGTTGATGTGATCTGCGTTGTTCTGTGGTTGATTGCTACCTGTGAGGGAGGCGTACTGGGAGAACACGTCAGTGGGCCGGGGTCCAAGCATAACAAAGACGTCAATGATGCCGCTCTCAGAGATCCAACGCACATCTGTCTGTGACTTCTCACTGCCACCCTACACACCAAGAGAGAAACAAGGGGATGCCAAACAAAAACATGAGGTTTTCTTTAGCGTAATTATCCAGATGTTGAAATTAATAATGATTTTTATATTACATTAATAATGGTAACAATAAAACATGGTGACAATAAAACCACCAATGAGTGCACTTAAGAGTCTGTTCAGTGTGTGCAAAATGGCTACCTGTACGGACGCACTGGAGCTGATGTCCACCCAGGTCTCGGCGGCGTTGAGCCAGAAGACGCCCATGGTCCTGTCTGTGGTGTGCGAGAGGAGCACGGGTACGGCGCCATACAGAGCCATTGGGTTGTGGAGCTCGTACTGGAACACGTCCAGATTGTACAGCCGGTACGGGTCCCCTCCTCTGCACAGAAAAGAGCACTTATGGATTACACTGGTCTTAAGGAAGGATGTCAAATAGAGCAGTGGAGCCCATCCACAACTGGTAAAACTACTACTACTACTGTCATTTGACAGGTTATATCTTTTTTAATGAGAAGAAAAACCCGGACATTTAGATGGAAGGGTGTTATGAAGAAAATATACGCACTCTGTTGATTTAAGTTTGAGGGTGTCTGCATGTTCTGGAATGCCATAGACATGTTCAACTCCGGGAAAAGAGAAGTCTAAACTGATTGAGGTTGGGCCTGGAGAATAAGAGGAGCATACACAAAATGGCTTTTAGAGAAGTCACAGTTAAAGTGAAATAAGCTGAACCGGCAAACGAAAACCGTGAGGTCAAGAGACAACCTCTATAGATAGGACAAAGTCAGGCATTAGTGTACCATTGGGCTTGCTGTCACTGTGAGATTTGAAGGTCTCTTCCCACATGCCTGGCTGATCTTCCTCCTCCTTCACCTCCTCCTCACCCTCGTCCTGGACACAGATTGGAGGGCAAAGGCCGTGAATGGCAGAAGGAACATTTCCCAGAAATCCTAAATACCTGCAACCTAAGTAACATAATATAAACTACTGTTTTGTTTTTTTTAATCATACATAACACATACATACCAGTGTTTCCCCTAGAAATTTTTCCAGCAGCGGTGCTGTTGATCGTAGGAAGCGATCCCCCCCCCAAAAAAAAATATATATATAAAAAAAAAAAAAATGACTCCTTAAATAGTGACTTCTGGTGGATTTTATGAAAGAAATGGACAGATTGAGTTACAAATTATGACATAACCATCAACACAAGGTTGATTATTGCAGTACTTGAACGGGATTATTCATGTTTTTCTTTCACCTTTTTCATTTACATTATTAGTAATTAGCCACTGTACAACTGTACACTGTAGGCCACTGTACAAACTATTACTATTTAGAATATACAGTGCTGTGCATAAGTTAAGACATTTATTTATATAATAACATTTATTTATTTACGATACATGATACATAAAAAAATAATTGATCTCCTATTTTTTTTTTTTATTAAGACAAAAGGCAAAATATGTTTTTTATTCCTCCCTTTAGTCAATTTCAGCATGGGTGTCTTAACTTTTGCACAGCACTGTATAAACTATATAAACTTCTCTTTCATGTCATTACACTGTATTGGTGCTGTGCAAGTCGAATTGAGTGCCTGTCACTTTAATGCCGTGACGGCTTGCTTGATTCTCACGGTTTTAAGCTAACTTAGTAGCGTTGTTGTGCATGGTGCATAAGAATATGTGGATGAAATTAATTATGTTTCCCATGTCATTTGGTAAAATAAATGCTCAAAAACTCGAAGAAAATCTATCTTGGATTATAGTAGATAAGTGTCTTGTATCATATCTATAATTTTGGTGAGCTCTACAGGAATTACAAACTATCTCAGATGTAAATGGTTGCGTATCCTATTACTCAAATTCAATTAAACCCACCAATAGGCTAGCTAGACCTTAGTTTCACAGCCTAGGTATGTTTGCAACACGGCTTGAAAGCATTGCCTGAATCACAAACAAAAACGAAACAATGCGTGGAATTTATCTGGGAATAGGCTGCTACCGAAGGTAGGGGCGAGCTATCTCGCTGGCGTGTTTAATTTGGTTCCTTGGTTAACATAATGTAGGCTACATTTTTTTTGCACAAAATTGCGTCTGCTAATAAACTTAAACATAAACACAAACAAGCGTGATCTCCTGTGGAATCCTGACTGCGCCTTCAACGTTAGCCTACTATTATTTGTTGACATGAAACCTGAACGAACGGCAGCTGTTCCTGAAGTTCACTTGCGTCTATTTTTTTTTTTTAATTAGGCAACTTTTTTTGCAGTGGCGCTTGATTTCCAGGAGCGGCGCTGCGCCGCTGATGAATACATTGTAGGGGAAACACTGCATTCAATACAATGCTTGAATACTCTACTACTAACTACTATGATTCTCATTACTGGCTCAATAATTACAACTGCCTATCCAATAATAATGTTTTCATTTCAGTAAGACTATGCAACTATTACAGGGATCTTAAAACCAATTTGTTCAGAAAGATTCTAAAAAGTAGAAGTAGTAGTGAGAGGACAAGTGCAAATAAATACCTTGTCAGCCACATTCTGTTCCACATCCTGTTCAGTGTCTGTCTCACTTTTACTGAGCAGGCGAAGCACACACATAAACAATGAATCAGTGAGGATGTGAACTTTATGAATCAACACAACAGGACGGGAACAGTCAGGGCCATAATCATGAGAGCTGTCATCATGCAGGCGAGGTGCTACGTTACATACATACTACATGAATTTAAGACAGGTTTTTATTGTATCAGTCATAAAACACATTGATGACGTGACGTAAGAGTCATAGCAAAGCCAATGACAGATTCATGAATATGACCCTGAACCCCTCTATCAGCACAATAGACAACATCTCCAATCACAGAGTTGATATTTTTAAGAGGTAACTATTATCATCAGTGTGATAAATTACAGCATGCTTCTGTGCAGATATACCAGACCACCTTCAATTAAATTTAGGAGCAGTCTGAGGTGTTCAATTACATGTTATCAGTCACATAGAAAAATCAACTTGTCAACTTGCTGAAGAAGTCTACAATCACAAGTGTGCTACACTATTGGGCGAGTCCATGATAACCTACAGTATATACTATTTTAGTGAAAGAAAATGGGACATTAAAATGAACAAAATATTAAGTATGGAAAACAAGGGATCCTACATGTGGTAGTCTAGAAAAGAAAGAGTGAAGTCAGTGTTTACTGAATGCCACCATATGGGTTTGCATGCTATCATACCTAGTAAACAGAAATGAACGTAAGTTTTCCGCTAAAAGCTACAATTGGTCTCAAATTCACATCAGTTGTTTTCTGTTAAGTTGGGACATGTCCAACACAGCACTAAGGATTTACATTCTCCAAAGCAAAGACTTTTGAAGGAAATTATATTGAATGGCCTGAATGGCAGATTTTGTCTTTATTCCTAGATTTGTCTAACATCTATTATGTTGTACTAGAAATCCAATTTAACATGATGTTAACAAACGATGGTGACGACATCAATGCTTATTAACCACACTCGATCCAAGCGATGTGGTTATTTAGGAAATTCTATATTCCAGAAGGGGGCATAACTGCCTTTGTTTTCAGCCTATGCTTGGCTGAACAAAGCATGGCTGACAACACAGCAATCAGAACTCCTGCCTACGAAAGCGAAATGTAGAGCAGGGCAAGTGATAGGTGTTGTACTGTATATTAAATGTGCTATAAACTCACACCGTCTTGCCTAAAGTTTTTCAAGTTTACGTTTTATCTATATTACCACATTATACCATGGGTCATTCTGTGTCAAATCAGATAAGGTTGTTGCTGCACGGTCAGAATAAAAAAAACGGGGCCAAGAATAATAAAAAAAAACATAGGTATAATGTGACCAAGTGTATTTATGTGTGAATGAAACATGGTATATAATTGGCACTTTATAAACAAAATTACTATAAACTTAACTATTACCATGTTGATTTTCATGTTCTTACTAGCTACCCCACATACAATTTAGTCCTATAAACATTACCAAAGAATACAATCACACCTTGTTTTATCCTTAATATCTTCATGTGCATTTGTTGCAGAGACCTCAATCAAATATTGGCTCAGGCAAAATAATGATTGGTGCCATGTGGATACAAAAAACGACTTCACAATACCCTCAAGGCCCTAGGGCCTTATGTAATACGAATGGGCATGAAGTACAGACTTTTAACAGTCCAATCATACCAAGTCTGTCTTCCACCCTACAAAGTTTGGGCAGGCTAGGAATTATACGTTTAAAGATATTGATGCCCAAACATGGCCTCCAAGATAAGGCATTTCTGAGAGTGTAAAAATGATGGTGGAAAAAATTATGAAACATTGGAATTTAAGATAGTTTACAGTTCTTAGTTTTTGGACCTAAATATTTTGAGCAAAATCTGACATGGTGAAGCAACCACTTTCCTAGATTTTGTCTGATTTTACATGAAATGACCCCTGTGCATATGGAATAGGCTACTGATCCAAGAACCACATTTAGAATAACAAAATGGAATGATGTCATGCATGCACAACACAAAACATGTTTGTAGAAAGGGGAAGGTCTTAACAGCAGACAGGTTAGTGTGATGGGGAGGGATCAACACACTGCTGTGATAAGCACTGCTCATTGGTTATATAACAGGAGAGGGTACTGCAGCACTACCACCAGGGCCAGATTCAATTCCTTCACCATATTGTTTTTTTTTTTTACACTTTGAAACTGCTTTGATCTACAGCACTGCCTTAACATCAGAAGAATCATGTTGTGTTGAAGCTTCAATGGGAAAATAAATAATATAAGGATGTATTGTATCTGCCCCTTAGTGTGGTGAGCAGGAAAAACGTAGCAATATACCACAAACATAATATGGTATCATTTGGCTATATACAACAAATGCTTCAAGTATCTATCGGGTGGTAAGTAAAGTATAGCTATTTTGCTAATTACAATTAATTTATTTATGTATTTATTTTAAAAAAACATATTGAATGCATCAATCATCATAATTGTACAGTAGACGACTTTGATCTAGCTCTTGGAGTATAGAGCCAAATGACCCATCTAGTAAGTTTCTCAACAACAGACACGATCAAGAACTAAACTGAGCAGTTACCTAGAGAACACGTTCTTGATCTTATCCCACATGCTACCGACTGTGCTAGTTATTTTATGAGAGATACTGGAAGGCATGTAAAGACACAGAGAGAGAGGGAGGGAGCGATAGATAGATAGAGATAGATAGAGATAGACAGAGTAGAAAAAGCGGAGGAAAAAGAAGAAACACAGAAATGATCATCATATGGCAATGGTTTTGTGACAACATATGCACTAGATAGCTTACAAAGAAGACAGCAATTTCAAATGTTTTATCTACTTAGTGGATACCATGTGCAAATACGTGAAACAGACACCATGTACTGTGTATTAATCAATATAGAATTGTCACACTAATTGACAGGTGTAAGGCGCCAATCAAACATTTACTGTGCATGTAAACAGAACTCGCATTTCATGCCTATCACATAGAGATGTAAAGTCATCGTAACAACGTTGGATAAGTTCTATGCTTAATTGACCACAATATTTGATACATTTTACCACTTTATTTGCTACATTAGCTTACTTTACACAATGATCTGATACTTGTTTGCTGATCGTTTTCTGCCACTTTGGATGAGGCAAAGCTACTGCACATCCTGCTCCTTACTCAAGGGTATTACGATCAACAGTGAAGAATGCAGGCTTCAATGTAACTATCAGCAGCGATGCTGTCAGCAAATACGTTCTCACTCTAAATCTGCAGGAAGGTTCTGCGAATGGCCATCTAAGGACTAGGGCAAATAAGTCAGATAATCATTAGCCAGAATTTGAAATAATAGACAGTTTTGCAAGCCATCCCAGAACCGAAGAAAACAGTAAGAGGGAGTGAGTGTCACGTTAGTATGCCTATCAGTGTGTGTGTGTGTGTGTGTGTGTGTGTATCATATTACATCATGTGTGTGGACACACTCCAGTGTCTGGCAGACTCACGTGTCCTTGCGCAGGCGGAGGTGTTCAAACACCAGCAGGCCTCGGGAGTTGATGGACAGCAGGACGTTCGGCCCGTCCACAATATCGAGACGGAAGGGACGGGCGCTGATGATGAGCCGCTGGGAGTCCGCCCCGAGGGAGAGGACCATGCCATTTTCATCTCGATTTAGCACCGAGAGACTGCGCATACAGTACACAGGGAAAAATCATTAGGGGAAAACCATTAATGAATCTAATGATTGTGTCAGTAATGAGGGGATGACTAATGAGAAATGCACTGTGCTCTTGTGATAGGCTCTGAGCATGTCTAGCGCATGAGGTGATGTGATGATCAGAATCAGCTGTTAGGTATTGACTGAAGAGCACACGGGGAAAAGGGTCAACTTGCAAAGTACAGATATCTTGCATGACAATGACAACACATAGCCATAAGACACCATGACTGATCACATATCATTTGTGCACTTAAAACACACATTGGACATCTCAGAAAAGATGCTAACATATAATACAATTGAGTAAAACCAGTGAGTATTGTGCTTAGGCTAGACTTTGTTGAAGACTATGCAACATTTAAAGTAACATGATGTAGGAATTCCCCTTTTGTCAATTTTCAACATCCTGGGTACCCATTAAGCTCTAAGAGGGTACCAACTTTCTCTAAAACTGACGAAAAGAGCATACTCAGGCGTTCTGGGCATGTTGCTCTTGGGTGCTCCTTGTTGGTGACACCAAACATAATTTCACTGCATTTCTAACTTGCAGTAACTATATGCATGTGACAATAAACTTCCTTGTATCCTTGTATCAAAATGTGTTTTACACAGTCATTTTCAGGATATAAGAATTACGTTGCACTGCTTTAATGCACCATGTTATACTGTCCACGTATGTGCTAAAGAAATTGCTCAATTGCCCAGTCTGGCTCCTCAAAACATTTTACTAGCTTTGTCACTGCATCTCTGTGAAGGGAGACACATGGAGAAGAAGAAGGAAGAGAAGCAATAACAACGTCAAACTATGAAACAACAAACTGCCGCTGTCAATCCACCCAGCTGCTCATCAGCAAGATCGCCCATGACTTCAGACTGTGCTTCCAGTGCTCTCCAGACTGCCAATAAATCCTCCAGATTAGTCAGTTATGACACAGCTGTGCGCGGTTTCACACAAGTCATCATTTCCCTTAGACATTTTTCAGCCGGTTAAATGCAACCAATTGGACCAATTTAACTTGATTTTTTTTTTTACATTTATTTTCTTTTTTACTTTTTATTATTTGTTTGTTGTCTGTCTTGGTGTCACAGGTACGCTGGCGACTACGCCGCTCCGTCCGGCATCTTTTGTCCTGTGTGTCCATGTCTTGTACAGTATGTGGAGCGCTTTGGGTTGCACTCTGTGCATACAAAAATGTGCTATATATAAATAAAAGTGACTTGACTTGACAATAAGAACTTTGGGGATTACAACACCCATAGCTTGTTTAAGCAGACATGTGTGGTTCCTGACAGAGTAGTTCTGCTATTATTTTCCTATATGACCAATACTGCATGTCATGACATGTACTTGATGATAAAGCAAATGCCGCTATGGCCAAACTCACGGTTCAGTAGGGGGGTCTTTGACAAGAACATCAGGCACCTCATATCGTGGCTTGAGCGGTTTGAGCTCATTAATTTTGACCCGTGTCATGTTCCCCTGCAGTCTGTAGAGCTCCAGCAGTAATCGCACCTAGTCCACAGAGGATTCTGTTAATATCAGCTCATATGAATCTGAATAACTACTGATTTGTGTGGGGAGGGAGGTGAGTTTTCAGACCTTGTTGTTGTCGTTGATCAGCTGCAGTGTAAGGCGTGTATCACTGAGCTCCAACGTCTCCAGCAGGGCCCTATAGGGAGACTGTCCAGGCTTCACATCTTTCTGACGCCTGCAGCAAAACACACAAGATCACTGAATGAAAAACTGCTCATTCTTAAAAGATTCTACTCTAAATAATCACTAATTATACAAATCTGACAATATAAATGGCAGATAACGATACGCAATAATACCGGTAATCTTTTAATGATTTTCTCCGATTCTCATCAGACCACTCCATTAGGCCACAATGTCATCCATTGCAAAACAGTGATTGGATAGACAGATTAAAATCAAGACTACATTTAATTTAATTTAAAGATGCAGTATGTTTCAGTTCTTCTAAAGGTTGTTGTTATTTGAGCCAGTCAATCAATTTACATCTCTCTCTTCTGAGTTCTGGAAGCACCATGTTGTCTTTTGCTTATGGCTTAGTTTGACTATATCCACTATTTTCTGTTTCTCATTTCCAGAGCAAGAAGTTTTTCCAAGCAGGGGATTAGTAAGAAACCTGAGTACGGTATGTTAACTCAGTGTACAAGCTAAGGCTCCTGAAAGGAGCCGGGCGCTGATGATGAGCCTGTGGCTTCAGTAAGTTTAGATACTTAATCTGTTAGTTACTTACTGAATTAATTTATACATGTTTGTTACTATGCCTTGTACTTGGAATACCCTCAGGACTGTGTATTAAGACCTTGAGGTTTTCCTGGACAAACTGAGAGGACAGGCAAAGGGCTGAGATGCAATTCCCTGAATTTGACAGAGAGCATAATATTAAGTTAAAACAGTGGTACTCAAACTTTTTCTGTCATTTGCCATTTTGGAAGAGGGAGATTTCCAAGCTAGGCTGGAAACCAGACTCTTTGACTTCGCAGAGAGTCTGGCCTAGATCCATAGGCAAACGTTTATTTCCGGGTGGGAGGGCACAGTTTGAGGTTTAAAATCATTGGAGTTCCTTTGAACCAATCACTAACAACCGGCGTTTCGTCATACAGAGAAGTTTCTCTGCATCACGCCCATAACAAGCAAGCGTGCATCTTATCAGCAAAGTGTCCCACGTTTTATCTGCGTAACTCTCGCCAAAATGCCTCATATGGTGTTTTGTGAATGTACCCAAGTCAAACTTTCATATAAATGCATAAGTACGTCCAAAGCACCACTTTTAAGCTTGTATGCGTTGTCGTTTTCGGGTGAAATTACCTTTTGAATGGGAATCCTACAGGGCCACTACTTTTTTGATACAATCGCGTCAAAATCGATATTTTTCAAACACTAAGAAGGCGAATGTGTACACGAAAAATGCTCGAGTTCATGTGTAGAGACACTGATGAAGTTTAATGTTATGTCGAGCCTTCTTAGTGTTTGAAAAATAGGGATTTTGACGCGACCATGTAGCCTACTAAACTGAAGTTTGACTCAGGTGCATTCGTATTTCAAGTGACAAAATTAAGGTATGACTAAAGTTTAGCTGACGATATAACATCCTACTCGACTGTGACTTTGTTCGTGACACTCCTGTTAATAGGCTAAACTAGAAAGAGCTAAAATAACTCACACCAACCTTATTTGCGCCTTTTATTCACATTTTCTCAGATTTCATAAGTATAAGCCCTTTTCGCTCCCTACATTGATGTATTCCAAGCGGTCTGCTTCGGGGGCGGGGACATAGTAATTGAAACACCATGCCTGTGTAACGTAATCGCTCTCAGGGACGCCCTCTGTTCGCTGGTTGGATCGGCTGCCCAACTACCGAAGTAAATGAGGGCGAATCAACCTATTCCAGACGGAATACTGTAGGGAAAAGAAATCGAGCGGAAGTACGTAGGCAGGCAGAGGCCAGGCTATTTCCAAGCCCCTCCTGAGTGAGCAAAATGGTAACATTATCGCATTGTGGTTCTGGGCATCTGTTAACCTGACTCTCGCCAGATGAATTTCGTTCCGCTTAGCTCCGCCTAGCTTCACTCACATCCATCTGGGACCTCTTCCATTGAGTGATTTCAGCACGAGATTGTATGGTAGAGCCAATCAGGACGCAGGGCGGGAGTTTCATAGATGTGACATAGCGTAGAAGCGACTGTGAGACTGTTATCAGCGTCACGGGTTGGCTTCGATGCGAGTGGTTGAAGTAGCACGTCAATAGATGACGGACAAATGGCTTATTCAATCATATGCAAGCATTTTTTGATTAGGCCCAGCCTTCTGAAGCAACACTCCAATGGATTGGTCCCAGATGGATGAGTGGTGCTAGGTGGAACGAAATTCATCTGGCGAGAGTCAGGTTAGGCATCTGTGGTGGCCTACTGGTTAGGAAATCCCACTTGTGACCGAAGGGTGGTCGGTTCGATCCCTGACTGGTAGGAAAAATGTGGGTAGAGGGGGTGATTGAACAGCGCTCTCCCACATCCACATCCACAGATGAGGTACCCTTGAGCAAGACACCGAACCCCCAACTGCTCCCCGGGCGCCAGGATTAAGGTTGTCCACTGCTCCTAGCGTGTGTTGTACACTACCCGCGGATGGGTAAAATGCAGAGAACAAATTCCTTGTATATGCAAATACACCTGGACAATAATCCTGATTTAAATGTACATTTTACATTTACATGTAACATTTCCTGTCTTGGTCCCCTGGATCTGATGTTTTATAAAGGCCTGCTTATGACTTATATGCTTGTGTGTGGCTATTTTGTTTTGAATGAATGATCTTCATTGTCAGAAAAGAAAGGTATTAGTAAAGCTGGACACTAAAAGACAAATATCCTATTTGTTCGTGCCCCAAACGTTGAGAGCCACTGTTAAACCGATGGGCAAAGTTCCTGGGTAAAGTTTTTCCGTATCGGCCACATTCGGCAACATTTCCAGCCAGAACGCATGTGATTTCCAAGCAAAATTGCTCAAAAAGTTGCCCCACCAATCAAAACCCTTTGAAACGATCCGGATAGGCGATTAACAAACATAATACTGATTCAAAGTACTATATTTGAGAGTGCAGTCAGGTCTTACTTGCAGAAGGCACTTTGTTCACATGTTTTGAAGTTACTACGATCCACAGCGTCAGAGATGCTAAAAAGGACAGGCAACAGGGTCAATAAGAGCAGTCCCATCCTAGGAAATGGAGAGAAAGAGATTTTCGGTTTAGTTGAAACAGACAATAAAGTGGTCTCACATCAAGTACTTTAACTACAAACTATTTACAAACACATAGTGGTATTTCTGTTTTTAATGGGTATCACGGAACATGCAAGCAAGTATTTGTATTGAAATCGATATGGTTAAGTGCTCACACCGACAAACGTTAACGTTAACTGAACAAGTATTTTTCGATGGCGAAGTAGGCTATGGTTATGAACATCTTCGGTACAATGTATTCGCTCATCGATCGACAATAAATCGGGGTATTCTGTAGAGCACAGCAGTAAAGAGTAAAACACTGTTAAAACACTGAGATACACCGATTCCTTTAGTTAATCCTATTAACTTCGCAGCTCAGTAACGTTACCTGTCAATGGGAGCCGCCATGTTTCTCATCAACAGGGTTGACCTTTACCCCCTCATATGACTGGAAGGCGGGCTCTGCCTTTACTCAGATTATACTTACGTTTATTTCCTACCTAAAACAAATCACCAATATTAATATTACTTAAATATATATATTTGTCTCAGTGATCCTCGTAATCTCGCCCATGTAGGCAAAAGTTAAGCTATTTTAAATTGTTACAGAGTCTTTCACTGATTGGACATCTTTCGATGACGACACACAATAAGTTAACGTGGTCCATACACATTTTGCAGCACTTTTTAAGCGTTCTCTTGCGAGGGTAAGTATTTCTTTAACGTTATGACATTTCTAGGACTAATGTTGGTAATATATGTAGTAATCGTTGGATAATTAAGTGCGTAATAATGCGTTGGTACCAATCGGATGGATATTTAGTGAGAGTCGCAATTACAGAGTTAACTTGGTAGTGATGTTAGCCTAGCTCACCGGCTAATTTTTGCCAGCTCATTTGGCTAACTTAAAACACTGTCCTTATCATTGAAGTATAGGCATTTTTAGCTTTACATTGCATGAAGAGATTCCTCTGAGAAATACTTATTGTGTTTCCTGAGTTTGGTTTCACTAAGTGTGCGAACATGCAATTAACGTGAGCAGTCTCAATACCCCAATGCTGACCACGTTGTCAGTTATGGTGATTGGAAAGGCCCATCAAGCCTAATTCCCATTTGTTTGTCTTTTTCAGAGGTCTTACTTACGAGTGTTAATCTGTCTCGGTAAGTTCATATACTTCACTGAGTCCTGCATCTATTGTTAACCTCAAATCCTCCTCATATTGGCACAGATGGGATCATTTGTACCCATTTGTGTAATCTAAAGGAGGGACAACAAATTATCAATTGTAAGGCTGCTCACAGATAATGTATTCTGTGGGTCTGTTCTTATCCTTTGATACAGACAATCTATGAAATGAGATGGTAAATTCAATTTAGCTGTAGTTATCCGTGAAATGACACAAACGTGTTATATTTATTTATATAAGTACATTTTATTTATGTAAATTTACTTAACATTTTACCTGTTACTTCACAGGTACATGGACACTTGGGAAAAGGACCACCTCAGCTCTTAAGTATAGGAGGATTGCAGGACTAGTACCACACTGTTATGATATTGTCTGTCACCAGAGGGGTATTTCACAAAGGCAGAATTAAGACCTCCAAGATAAGTGATTTCTGGTGCATTCAGGGCACTTCGGAATGACAAGGACCGCCCCCATGGCTACTTTGTTTTTCCGACAGCAAGTGTGTGAATGTGTGACAAACACGGATGCCACAACAAAGGTTAAAACATACTCACTAATCCTAAACAAACAACTGTTGCTTAAAATATAGTGTAAGACGCTCGTGAAAGAAAGATATACAGCTTTCAAGTGACAAAAACGGCAAATTCCCAAGTTCACATTAAAACTGTTGGACATGAAAGGCCACATGGACTACAAACGAACTACAACGTGACGACTAAAGTGATGACGAGCCCCTAACTGGGCAACTCTGGGCAAGGTATATCATACTATGTGCCTCTGCAGTGGCAAGCGCTTTCCTAATGACGTTGCGTGCCAAGACGAGGAAGCACTCACACGTGGGTGCATACGTAAATTTGCATTCAGTTGGTCTACCACGACTACTCCTGCTGTTTTACAGAAATACAGGGTGTCCGCGCGGTAGTAAAAGGTAGTAAATAGAATCTACCAAAATTAAGGCCCTTGAAAGGTAGTAAAAGGTAATAAATGCAATTTGACTTGGTAGTAAATTTTTCATCACCACCTCAATATATAATGAGTTTAAATTTTTTGCTTAATATTTGTGTCTACATGGTTTAACTTCATCTTGCCTAATTAAAAAATATATACGTGCTAACAGGACCTGAGTGAGTCGGAGTCGATAGCAATGACATAGAAGTAAACTGTGTAGAGTTCCGTGGTTGACAGCCTATCAGCGACGCCAACAAACAACATTTTCGCCTTTTCAGTTGTTTTACAGGGATACAAACAACGCGATTTTCGGTGTCTCCTTCACGTTGCTTTGGGCGACTTATATGAATCGTGCAGATCCGAAGAGTTTGTTAGGGGCCGGGGATGCAGGGATGCTTTTCGGGGACTCTCGCGTTTTCACGTCATCTAGGCCCTACCGCAGGCTACCAGAGCAGCGTTTATCATATGGGCCTGCTTGTCCGGTGCTTCTGTCACTCATCTGATAATATTTGTTCATTTAGCAAAGGAGCGGTAGATGTAGGCCTAGGCTAGCCTATCACTCTGATAGCAGCTAAGAAAATATAGGCTAGCTGCTACACTCACTCCGTTAGGAGGCAACTCTCTCAGTTTACACTAGGCTACTTCAGCTGGAAGTTTTAACAACTGTGGACTTGACTAGTGTAAGCTTTCGTTCAGCTGACGGTAGCGCTGCCATCTGACTGTGATCATCCAGAACCGTGCAATAAAATTCCACCTAGCCCATCAGTAACAAAGTTCGAACTAGTCACTGACATAGTAACCGACAACATTTTTTTAACGTAACCTAGACCTAGTATCTAATATTACGGAATTGCAAGAAAACAAGTGAAAACAATTCCTTACTTTTAACCACGCAAGTGCGCGTGTCATTTATTAAAACGGTAGAAAACTGAATCAAAGACGGCACTGTCCATCAACAAAAACAGCATGCAGTTTAAAAGTCCCGTTATTTAAAGTCCCAGACATTTAAAGGGACAGCGATCACTCAAGACAGACCTACACCACAACTGAGTGATGAACGTGAAATTCTTTGAATAGCCTATAAAACACTGCATTTAGATGACAACTGCGTGAAGAACTACGCTAATCTAGTTAATGGCGAATTAAGTTTATGGCATTCACATTTAAATCATTCAATAGCCTATGAAAACTTGATCAGTTAAATTGTTCTCATCAAAGGAACAGCAGGCCTACAAAATATTCCAAATAGGCTAGTTTTATTGCAGTGACGGAAAACTGCAACATATGAGTTTTAAAACCATGTTAAATTTGAAAGCATCTAGCTAGTGACAGGAGGGTTTAGGGGGGAAAAGAAAAACTGTAACCTACTTGATTCCACAGTCAATGTTCAGTATTTGGCCTATAATTTAGCCTATAATATTGGCATTTGAATCCAAAATCTATCATTTCCTATCGACAACAGACCCCAGTAGCGCATCGAATCGCATTGCTACACATTTTGAAGTATTGAAAAGAATCAAATCATTGGCTTAAATAATCTATATTGTATCAAATTGTGATTAAACTTGATTTACACTCCTAAATGGCATCCTTACCTACCTACCTAACTGTTGTTTTGGGAAGTATTTATCATGCAAGCATCGTGCATCCATGCTGAGTAATGCAATGAAATCATAGTTTTCAATTTTGCATTAGTAAAGCAGTCCACTGATGTGCATGTTTTCACGGACTGCTTTAGTGTCAAATGTGCAACAACAATACCATACCAATAATAATGGCTTTATATATCCATAGAAATAGATTTCTGGGCCTATCCTTAGACTGGAGTTGTTGTTTTTTTATTGTTTTTTTTTTTGGGGGGGGGGGGGTTGTCGGTGGTGTTTGTTCTTCATTTTTCACCACACATGTTTGGTGTTTTAGCGTAATTTGTGCCAAGGTTATCATTCACCTTATTAAGGCTAAGGGCTGGTTAGGATAACTCAAGGGCTAGGGTTAAGGTAAGGACAACTGAAACTGAACTCGACACTACAAAAAAACATTGTCATTGACAATTACCATACTTAATGATCACAATTAGAAATTATTAGTGTACCTAATATTTATGATGTATACTTTATAGCAAGTAGTAAGTGGTGCTTTGCATAACCCCCCCCCCCCCAAAAAAAAGGGCTGCTGCTTGATGTCGTGTTGGTAGTAAAAAATATTGTGAAGGTAGTAAAAAAGGTAGTAAAAAGTAGTAAATTCAACTCTATGATTCCTGCATATACCCTGAAATAGCCATGATTCCCCATTCCAAAAAGGACAACTTTACTTCATTGTTAGTCTATATCAAAAGCGATTCACTCTGTGTGAATGACACTATTTTCCACGTCTTTTTTATTCCAACCATAAATCACTTATCACCAACCGTGGGCACTTTAGAGCAGAAACGAGAACGCGCACACATCCTGATTTACTTACACCTGGCTTGACATAGTCGCTCCTACTCATCCTGGATTGGCATGAGTGAAACGAGTTGAGCTAGGATGACCAGACAGCGCTATGTCAAACCTCGCTTTATCACTTTATATTGGATGTCTTAATTCTGCCTTTGTGAAATACCCCTCTGGTCAGGACCAGGCTAGGTGCAGAGAATAAATCCCCATGGTAACTTATGTGCCATCTCTTTTGTGAAACCAAGTCAAGGCTAAATTAATCATAATTCATCCAGGATAACCAAAAAATCCCAGCTTAATCCCTTATCTAGGTTTTGTGAAATACCCCTCAGGTGAACTTGCACCGATCAACCATAATAACATTATGACCACTGACCATTATTTCACGCAGGAAAATGGGTGGTGACTCTGACAAAGGCCAAATTGTGATGATGGCTAGATGACTGCAAAATTGCAGCTCTTATGTCGTGTTCCTGGTCTACAGTGGTCAGTAACAAACTGATTCACTGTGTTCTGACACTTTTTGATCAGAACCGACATTAACTTGTTCAGCAATTTGAACTACAGTAGCTCTTGGTTGGATCGGACCATGCGGGCCAGCCTTCGCTCCCCACATGCATCAACGAGCCTTACACACAGGTGCGTTCCGTCAACGCATCCAAGGATTAAAGTTCTCCGTCGTAGGACGGATTTCCGTCAATTTGATTTTAGAAATGTCATATTTGAGATCGATGCAGATCCGATGAGAAAAAAAAATAGGAGGGGGGCGACTGTCACCTTTGCTTTTCCTTTTTTAAGGCAACTACAAATATTAGGGTAAATGTTTAAAGACCTTAGCCTAGAAATCTAGACGCACAATATAGGATGGCCCGCCAGGCTATAAAGACCTAATAATGTTCTTGAGAACTTTCTGTGTCTCAATCAGTGACCGCTCAAGAAGATAGCCTACGTCAGCCATGAGTTTCGCTTTGTTTATGTTGTAGCTACACATCTCAAGCGTTTGCTTAAAAAAAAAAAGAACACGTATGGAGGACTATAACGGTCTAAAAGTTGGATTATAGTGACACAATCGAGACAGCTGATGAGGTTGGCCAATCCGTTTAACTTTTTTGGATAAGAGAAGAAGCGTAGGCTGTGTTCTTTCCGTGCATCAATGTACACAATTTCTTACTATCGCGAACTCTCAGGAGAGGTCATTCGTTTTGGATGTCACATATGACTTGAACAGATAGCCTGCTATGCCACCCGATGTAGGCTACTATTATTGTTACAGTTTTTAATCAGTGCAACCAGGGTAGGAATTTCACGACGGCCATGGCCGTCGTAGCCCCTTGCGTTGGCCGTGAAGCCCCTTTGAAAATTATAGGTTTACAGGCCACGGTGGCCTTGGTGCCCCCTTCTTTCAATATTCTGCTTGGTGTCCTACTAATAGCGATTTTTATTTAGCCTGTGGCCTATCAAAATAATCTTAGCATTCACAGCGCAAATTAATTTAGTCTTTTACGCAGTGGAGAAAGTGACAGCGCAAGAAAGTGCGTCCAAATTCACCCATTCTTCTCAGTTGAACTATTCGCGAAGTAGCCTATTCATCACACAGACATCACAAGTATCACATGAAAGAGCTTTTCTCAGCTTTTAAACGATGTTAGCCGATAATTGCTGTGTTGAACGGTTCGCGAGAAAAGTAAATAATATAATTAAATTTAATCATACATTCTACTGAAGGTTTTGCGTCCATGATCTCCCTACCCATTCATCTCGGTGGAATACTTCACGAACCCTTCTTTTAACACATGACAAACCACATTTCAGAATAAACAGCAGACCTTACCGAACACAAAGGTGTAAAGCAGTCCCCTGTACAGTTAGCCGTTCCAGAGTAATTCAGTTTTGAATTTGCAGTAGGCTAAATTTCGACATGCATGGATGTCTCCAAATTTGGGCTTTAAGTTTTACAATGTGTTTAAATTGTTCCACATGATTTAATAACGGGCCAAATACAAAATGAATGTTACAAATATTGCCTAGATATTGGTAAATCAGAGGACAGCTGACTAAGAGTTTGTGAAAGTAGCCTTAATGATCACAAAATGCTAAGCATGCATCTAGGCTATTTGAGTTTCTTAAAGCTGAGCTGTGCTACATTTAAATTGTTCAATACATGATTTCATAGCAGGCCAAATATAAAATAAATTTTATATATAGCCTAGATATCTGTTTTTATTAGATGATCAGATGATTTACAGTTCTATGTATGTCATGTTTCATGTTTTTGTAATGTTTCATACAGTGATGCAGGTCTACTGCAGTGAATAGGCTAAATACAACTTTGATCATTTTTATAGCCTACTATTGTATAGTTAACTTTGGCCTTGGTGCCCTGACATGTGGCCTTTGTGCCCCCCACCAAATATGCCCAACTGAAGGCCAAGTGGCCTTGCCCCCAGAATGGTGAAATTCCAAGCCTGAGTGCAACTACATTATGTGTAAAGCGACGCAATATAAACCTTAGCCTATGCAATTTATTATCCCGTCTGTTATGACAACAATGTTTTTCACAATTTGCGACGGAAGGTTTTAACTGAGCGTGTTAACATAAAATAATAATAATATTGTCATCATTGCGAACTGTCGAGTAAGGGGGTCATCGTGTTTGTGACGCACAGCCTTGTAGCCTATTTTGCTTAGGCCTCACTTTTAACGACAGTAGGTTGTGAGTGTATGTTGACAAAAAATAATCATGCAATTAAAATAGTCAACTTAAAACTTTGCTATAAAATATTATTAATTTATAGCACAAAACCATAACCAGTAGGCCTACCAGAACCTCGCATATTAGCGTTATGATTTGTGTGCGTCTGTTTGGCAAGGCCACTAGCTGTCATGGATGCGTTGTTGCTAAAGGAAGGCAGGTGTCAAAAGTTAAAAAATAAATGGAGATGGGCAGCTGTTGGACACGGAGGAGAAGCCATGGTGTAAAGAAATTAAAGTGCCAGGGGTGCTTTTGCGCGGTTCGCTGCAAGAAAATTGTTTATGGATGCAATAGGAAAACGTTTTAGCACGCCACCAATCAGAAGACCGCCATAAGGTTAACGTTCGTGCACTTCAGGACATCTTCCCTACCTGGTGCAACTAGCCACCACGACAGAGGTAGGCTACGTTTATCTATGGCTGACCGTTTTTACGTTTAGAAAGTAGGCTACGCATGTTCTTTCATAGCGCAACACGACCTGTCCTTCACCATATCGCAACCTCTTGTCAACCTTATACAATCTGTTGCTGAAGACAAAAGCGCCGTCTCCCGATTGTCGTTATCAAATGCGCAGACCTCCTGCATGAGCACACACAGTATTGCTGCTCATTGGAAAACTGAGTTGTCTGTAAAACTCAAAATTACCATGTTTTCATTAAATGCGGATGAGGCAACAAATGGAAATATGAACAATATCTAGAATGTTCTGATTTGTTACTTTGATGAGGAAATGGGAAGTCTTGCAAACTTGATTTTATAGATTTTACTTGGTGTTGAATTGCATATTAACAAGAAAAAAATCTCCCCTTTAAACACTTTTGGCCTGAAGTAATTAAATAAGAGTGTGTTAAAGCCTTTCTACAATATTGCTGCAGTAGAAAAGAACAGTAATGGCTAATCAGCAATGGTCAGGGATGGTACTAAAATATATTTTTGTTCATCAGGAAAACTCAATCTCAATCAAGAACACTCTCAATTCGCCTTATTCACATGGTGGCCATTGGCGGCTAAAACGAGGCTACAGAGTACACAAACCATAGGATTGTTATGTTCTATGCATTCACCTGTAGGTGGCATTAATTATATAGTAAGTGTACCCTGTAGCCTCGTTTTGGTTTAAACAATGGCCGCCGTGTGAATAAGGTGAATACTCCCTTTACTTTGCTGTTTGCATCCAATACCAATAGGTCGCGACCGCAAAAGGGGTGCTATCTCTATAGGTAGATATGAACAACGTATGACTTATGGCCTGAAAAAAGTTCAGTCAAACGATTTTTTTTCACTTTAATCCCTGCGCATCCCAGTGGGTGTTCCCGACGGTAGCTATGCAAATGACTTAAGGGTTTAACCGTAATTTGATTGGCTGGTGCCGTCCGTCGGTGCAGCAACAGCTGAACTTCTCAACGCGAGCGACCGGAGCAACGCGATGCCACGGACCCACAATTCAGTTCGGAAACGGATCACGTGAGCCCATGTAAAGTGAACGGGATGAGTCTCCAGCACTGCAACGCACGCAACTGTGTGCGGGAGCCTTTAGCCATCTAGGACCCTATAGCTGGTTCCACCTGTTTTCTTTTCTTGAACCACTAGGCATTTTGCACTACAGACTGGGAACATCCCACAAGAGCTTCAGTTTTATTTGTCTAGCCATCAGCTTGGTCCTTTTCAAAGTCGCATCCTTATGCTTGCCTTTTTCAACCGCTTCCAACTAATCAACAAGATATCCATTTGCTGTCTGATTTATCCCAACCACTGACTGATACCACTGTTACAAGCCAATGTTATTAACTTAAGTCATGTTGTGGCTGATCAGTGCAAGTTTTTATAGTCTATATTAGTATTCATTGTGAAGAAACCTGAATGTTCTGTCTTCCTCATGGGACCAACACTGAAGAATGCCTAAGTTGTGTGTTTTTTTTTAAATATATATATACACAAAAATAAACTAAATTAGTTTTGAATGTTGTCATTTGACCTTTTTTCATAGACGTGTACTAGTTTGTTCCTGAAAACCATGGTACATGAGAGAACTGCTTTCTCCTCATTCCTCATTATTGAAAGTAATTGTGGTGAATAATTACTTAATATTAATCTTAGACTGGCGAACTTTAGGAAAAACTCTGGAATCAAGTTTATTCTGTTACAAGCAGAGAGGGTACAAAAAAGGTATATGGTCTATGTAGGCCTAGCCCAGGCCTGAAAGGCCTAGGTTGGCCTGTAGCCAACTTCTCCTCTCTTCCGTTCTACATCTTATAAGTCCAAGTCTAAAAATCCAAAATCTGACAAACATTGCAATTTAGTTACTTTTAAATGCTTTAAACAAAGAAGAAAATGGCGCCAAAAACAAGCCCACTTGGTTGGCTCTCCACTTGGCATCAGACACACCTACTCACACCCACTTCACACCTATTCATTCTTATCAGAATAGCATGAGGAGAGACATCATATATATCAGAAATATCACTTATAGAATGTTCCAAACATTCTCACAATCAAATCATTACAATCCTTGTACTGAGACTATCAGAATGATACCAAACATTATTATACGGCTCTTCACAATGCAAGTAGAATGCTCCATTGACTTGAATGGGATTTCCGAAAGTTCTAGCGGTCATTATTTCTTGGGAAAGGACCTCTGAAAACAAGAATGACCGCTGTCAATGGCAACGGAGTTTGCGCTTGGAACTTCATTCAAAAGTGAAAGCAGACGGTTGATCAGCTGTGTTCTAAAGAATGTTTGATTCAAGTTCAGCGTGTGTTGCGAACTATTTGTTTCTCAGCAAAAGCCACGACGAAACGGTAGCAAATAAGTGTAAAGAGACATATCATGGAGTTTATTTTTTCGTTTTGGCAAGTAGCCGTATAATAAGCGGGATAATGTATAGAACGCCGGTCATTATGGGAAAATAAGTCCCTTCAGGGCGAAACAAGACCCCTCCGCTGGCGCGTCGGGGTCCGGTTCGCCCTGTCGGGACTTATTTCCCCCATAATGACCGGCGTTCTATACATTATCCCTTACTGAATACATTTCATGACACATGGATACATTATATCAAGGTAACATCCTTTGTCCTGTGTAACTGATAGGCCTTGAACCAGCACATTAGCATTCCATTGGGGGAGGGGATGGTGTCTGTTTAAAACCAAGAAGGGTTACATGGCTAACTAAAAGTAGTCTTGAAGTTAAATTATTATCCATTCTAACCATAAATGTATTGCTATCATTATGTCCTCTTGATCTAATTGCTACCCTCTACAGTCTGGCATATTTGGCTGGGTAATAGTTATTCTTCTGAAGCATATTTGCATGAAGGGGATGCATTTAACCATTAAATATGCCTTAATTAAACAATGCGAAAACACTTTCATACTTCTCAGTCTGTCAATACATGAACAGTGAATGTGTATGTGATACACTTTAAAGAACACAATAAATCAGAAATGGTTTTAGCATCTTTTTCCTTTAAGACAATTGGTTTAATAGTGTTTGCTATTGGCAGATGGTTGTAGCACTTAAACCCTCATTCAGGAGCAAAAATGGTTGACGTAAATCCAATTACATGGCCAGAGCCTATTGACGAGTGAGCCTATTTAAATCACTTGGAAGTGGACAACAGCAAAGGTTACAGCAAAATCTTTGATGTATACATGTCCTTAGACAGTTGCTTTAGTCTTGCTTTCTTGGAAGTGTAATTGCTCATGTGCATAGGAATTGCTTGATTGAGTGTTTGACTGAATGAATACTGTAAGCTGCTCTAAGAAGTAACACTTAACAAGACGTCTCTCCCGGAGAGAAGGGAAACCCATGTTATACAGAGGATCTGAAACTTGGATATAGGAGAAACTGATGTCAAGGTGGATTTCTCTTGGATGCAATGTTGTTCCGATGCACGGGAGTAGTGGGGCCAGCCTATGTAAGTAATGATCGTTTTAGCTGACCCATTGATTGATTTCGATTTCAGTTTTGATATATGGTACATGTGCAATCTGCACTTTTTTTTTCATCTTGTGTTCTTAGTGTCAGCCAGAACCCGGAGACTTGATAGAGATATTCCGTGGAACTTATCAACACTGGGCCCTGTACATAGGAGAGGGTGACATAATCCATCTAGCTCCTCCTTGTAAGCACTGTTCTCTTCACAATATTGTCAGTATACATATCAGTGCAGATTAGCTCACTTGTTTTTCTCTCTACCATTATCAATGACAAATCGAATTTTTAGTCTGAGACTACCAACAACACTGCAAGAAGGATTAGCTGAAACCAAAATAGCCACATGCACCTGCCCTTAATTCTCCATGTGTTGCTTTCTTTGTTTACTTCCTCATTTTAATCCATTCACATTTGTTTTAGCTGAAATTACAGGGCCTGGTCCAAACCGATTGATGTCTGTGATGTATGATAAAGCAACCGTGCTAAAAGAGGAGCTAACCGAGGTGGTAGGAAAGGACCGATTCCATGTAAACAACCTGCTGGACAAGAAGCATGCGCCGAGGCACGTGTGTGCCATAATGAGGGATGCCCACCGCCTTCTGGGCCTGGAGTTGCCTTATTGTGTGCTACGGGGCAACTGTGAACACTTTGTCACTGAGCTACGATATGGTAGGGCAGAGTCTCAACAGGTAGGTTGATCCATTGGCTGGCCTTTATGCACTTAATTCCACATTGGTGTTTTGTTTGTTTGTCTTATGCTCCATTTAAAGTGATGCTTACATCACAAACGCTGTCTTTTTGTCCTCCAGATTCATTATGCTGTGAAAGTAGGTGTCAGGGCTCTTGCAGTAAGTATGAAGATTCTGACAGAGGCGTGGAGGCGTCGAGGGAAAAAGGGACAGAGAACGCTTCACTAACATCTTAGAAACCTATAATAATGTCTATGTTGTGCCTTTCATGTTATGTTCTTTAAAATATATATTTGTTTTTATACACACATGTCACATGTAATATGTGTTAATGTTATGATTATCAGCAGGGTTGGGTAGTAACGGATTACATGTAATCTGGATTACGTAATCAGATTACAGAAATCAAGTAACTATAATCAGCCCAGATTACAATAAAAAAATTGTGTAATCAGATTACAGTTACATTGTTGGGGATTACCTGATTACATTTTATCATGCAAACAATGCGACTTTTTTTATGATAGCCTAGCTATCTTTTAATTTGACAAGCAGTTAATTCGGATGTTCACTTTTTAGACTTTTTAAAGATATAGTTAAGATAAAAATTATTCATACCCCTGGTATAAATATTAATTTTCTCTTTACCATTGATTTTCTCTTTACCAATATGTTTGTTCTTACTTAAAATGACACTTGCACATGCCAAGTTTTGCACATGTTTTTATCTTTTTAAAAAATTTTCATGAAACATTGCGTGTTCAAAATTATTCATACCCTTTTTAAACAATCACTGGAAACATCTTTATTTACCACCACAACTCTTAAAATTGTTCATATAATACCCATCAAGCCTTTCATGTCTCCACAATGATTGTAGACTGCACCTTTTTAGCAGCAATCTGGGGTTTGAGGCAGGAACGATTATTTGCCATCACTTTGGCCCTGTGCTCACTTTTTTGACGGATTGAGGTCTGCTCTAAAACATTGATATTGTTAACCATTTCTTGCCTTGTTTGGCTGTATGTTTTGGATCATTGTGTGGTTTAATGTTCAAATGCTGCCTTTTGGGGCAGCCATGGCCTACTGGTTAGGGCTTCGGCCTTTGGGCTTGCCGGTTCGACTTCATTAATTCACGGATTGGGATAAATGCAGAGACCAAATGTCCCTCACGGGATCAAAAGATCTACTTACTTACTAACTTACATACTATTGGGGCAGGTCTCTCAGCACACTGCCTGAACTTTTCCTCCTAATCTTAATGTAGCCTCTTGTTTTAGTGTTACCGTTTACTTTGAGAAAGTCACCAGGTCCCCCTGGTTGAAAAACATCCCAAAATAATAATTTTCTCACCCCCACAATTGAAATGGACATGGTGTCATTTGGGTTTAATGCTTCCCTTTTTATGCCAATCTCAGGCCATGTCCCTGGGTCACAAAAATCCAGCGAAAGCTAAATTCTTTGTCCAGGTGTGCCCTTATAAAGGTTAAGCTGAGTTGTGCATGTTTGGAGAAGAGTGGAGAAAAATAGAATGAGAATTCTTTCATCAGTTCTGTGGTGGTGTCTTTTACTTGATGGCCATATTTATTGAAGTAATCCTAAAGTAATCAGATTACGTTACATGTTTTTGGTAATCGAACTGATTACGTTACTGATTACAAAAATTGCCATGTAATTTGTAGTCAGTAATGGATTACATTTCAAAGTAATCTGACCCAACCCTGATTATCAGCAATATGCATACCTGTACTCAAAGAAAACATGTATAACAATATTTTTATATTCCATAAGCCTAAAAAGATGAAATGTCATTGGTCATCTGTGTGAGTGGTTTGAATACGGCGAAAGTATCCTCCCCATCAATACATTTCTGAAATTTCTTACTGTGTATCCATCTTACAGCCAACCAAGTAAAAACAAACTCACAATTAAAATAATGTCTAAAATAATTGCTCTGGCCTATTGCTCAGTTTTTTTGTTTGTTTGTTTTTTGCTATAATGCAATGCATGTTAAGCATACATCTGTCACATTTTGGGCCTATCTAATCTCCTGCTATTCTGAGCTTTTCCTGAAACCATTCTCCTTAATCACTTTGGTTTACAGCTTTGTCTTGTGCCTTAATTAATCCTTTATTGATACGTATTAAGTCATTCTTATGAGTTAAGGTTTGTATTGTTAAGGTTTGTAGGCCTGCTGTGGTGGTGGGATGTAGTCACCAAGTGGTAATTTATGAAATGGCAATCGTAAATTCAAGAACTCAAGTCTACAGAAACGAAATCAACACGGTGCTAGAGGTGATTATGACGTGGACAATATAGCCTATGATCCAAAAATAGATTGAAGTAGGCCTAGCTGCAACCAACCATGAGGAAATAGGCCTATAGCAAAACTCAGCTTTGATGCTCGGATGTAATAGCCTATTTAAAGGTAAGCCAGAAAATCGATATTCCCGAAGTTTAAATTCGGTAGGCCTACTAATATATGATTTATAATACCCGTTTAATTTAATTTCCTAGGCTGAGATGAGTTATCAGAAAACAGTTGCAGGTGACGACGAGGACTCATTTTTTGAGCATGTATGTGAAGGTTTTCTCGTTCACGTACGATTCATAAAACCCTTGCAATATGCTAGCCTGGAAGAAAGCCAAAACGTACCCCGTTCTCAACATTTGAGGTTCTGGTTCTGATAGGAATTAGTCTGATTGAGCCAGGCTGGCAATATGCCGTATGTTTTAAAAAAATTAGGCCTAAAAAATGAAACTTTTATGACAGTGGTAGGCTCAATAAAAAGTAAAGAAAAATCCGGACACTCAAGTG
Organism: Alosa pseudoharengus; assembly: GCF_046254945.1. Classification (NCBI taxonomy): domain Eukaryota; kingdom Metazoa; phylum Chordata; class Actinopteri; order Clupeiformes; family Clupeidae; genus Alosa; species Alosa pseudoharengus. Next base: position 35,188,288 of record NW_027468870.1, on the reverse strand, counting down.
TTTGCAAACAAGTTTTTTTTACTCTATGTAAAAGCTTTCGGTCAGATGACCTTCTTCAGGCAGAGTAAAAACACATTAAGTGAAACAGTGCTGGAGGTTACATATAATCATTGATTCATGACACCTGTGTCAGTTTCAGTGCATTCTAGGAATTGTAGTCTTTTACAGAGTCATGACATCCAAAAAAGCATCATGGGAAATGCAGTCCATAGATAGACGATGAAGCTTATCTAAAAACAGGAAACAAGAAACAAATCAATGCAATGTACACATCAGGCTTCAGCCGTCATAAAAACAAAGCATAAAAACATTTCATTGTTTATAGGAATACACTCATATCGAAATCCTCATTTAGGCCCAAAGGTTGTAATGTCTCCAAAGTATGGATCCAAAAAAACTCTCGTTGGCAGAGCTTTCTGTGAACATCACCCCCTCTATGTAAAAATACTTGCTGTATACCTTGGAATCTAAGGGAGGAGATAGGATGTGAACAATCATTAAAATGGCAAGCGACTGGATAATTTTCATCTCTCCGTCTAATTGAACTTTTGTGTTCACTTATTCTTTGTTTAAGTGGACGGGTAGTTTTACCAATGTACATTTTATCGCATGGATATTTTAACAAATAAATTACATTTTTTGAATTACATGTAATAACTCCCTTGATTTTAAATGTCTTTCCAGTTAGAGGATGTTTAAATGAATTTGTTTTCTCTGAATTATGACATTGGGCACAATTCCCGCAGGGATAGTTCCCAGGTTTAACTGGGGCTAGCAGTGCCTGTTTAGGGGGGCAAAATAGAGGCTTTAACAAGTTTCACTCTAAGAAGTCATGTGTAAAATGACACATTGCTGTGTGTGCTCAGGGACAACACATTTTTGTGTCAATTTCAAAACAGCAATTGTGTGGCTGAGTGAAAGGTTAAAGACAAATTTCAGCTATATTTTTTTGTATTTTAACATTTTAACCCACCCAGCCAGTCAAACAATTCGGCTATCTCCACATACTTGCGGTGTTGAAATTGACACAAAATGTGTTGTCCCTGAGCACACACAGCAATGTGTCATTTTAATGCGTAGGTTAGGGCCTCTTTTATGAACAAAAAGAGGTGGATCCTGAAAGTTTTTGGACAGGGCTGGATCTGTGGCTAAAATGTGCAAATGTTTTTGAATGGTTTTTTTTAATGATGTGAGCCTGAGGAGTGATACAAGAAACTGAGAAGTGCCTTTCCTTTTTAATATTTTTTTTCAAAAGGTCAGCTCTAGACTTAGAGAGTGCAATATCATACGCTTCATCAACACACTGAGCTGTATAGCCTCTTTCTAGGAAGCGCTGTTTCATTTCTACTGCTTTCTCTTTAAAATCCTCATCAGAGTAGCGTAGTCGGCGCAACCTGAAAAAATGACTTTTTGGTAGGCCATTTTTTAAGGCTCTGGGGTGGGCACTCGTAGCTAAAAGGAAGGTATTGCGTTCAGTTTCCTTTTTATACAGTGTAGTAGTAGTAAGGCTACCATTACTTAGCTCAATCCACATGTCTATAAAATAAACTCTTAATGAGTCATATTCCAAAGTAAACCATTGAAATGAAGAATTACAACCATTCAAAAATGAAACAAATGCCCCTAATTCTTCACTTGTACCTTGAAATAGGCAAAAAACATCATATAGGTATCTGTACCATTTGAGGATTTTTTCACTATAAGGGTTGATATCTGGATTATAGACAAATTTCTGCTCGAAAAATTAACTGAAGGACTAGGGAAGCCAATTCAATAATAAATGAACTTGGAGGGAGGTCTGTATGATCTTGAAGATAAAAACCCAAGGCATCTAGTCCCCTTTCATGGGATACATTTGTGTATAGGCTTTCCACATCCAATGTTACTAATAAGATGTCTGCAGGTAACTCACTTATTTCTGAGATTTTATTGATAACATCAGTAGAGTCCTTAACATAAGAAGGAAGTTTGCTGACATATGGCTTGATGTAATAATCAACAAAATTGGACAAGGGTTCTAACAGAGACTCATTGCTAGCCACAATAGGTCTTCCCTTTGGATTAACAAGGCTTTTATGAATTTTTGTAAGCATGTAAAAAGGGGTCACAGGATGTTTACAATTCAAAAAGCAATGTTCATCTTTAGATATCCAGTGCATTCTCAAAGCATTGTCAGTAACATTGGTGATCTTCTTCTGAAAGTCTGAGGTTGGATTTGCCTTAAGTTTTTTATAGAATTCATCATCATTAAGTTGGCGATAGGCTTCTTTCTTATAATCAGTCATGTTCTGCAAGACGATTGCACCGCCCTTATCTGCCGGTTTGATGATGTCAGTGTCCCTGGAAAGTTCCTGAATAGCCAATTTTTTCATCAGGGCTGATGTTTGAGTGATGGGCATTCTTTTCATATTTCTCCATAATTTCTCCCTCAACAATTCTGCAGAAGGTTTGAATTGAAGGGTTTGGACATAGAGGATTGAATTTACTTATTTTCTTAAAGGGAGATGGATTGTATTCATTTTGTGTTTTACAGTCCCCAAACATATATCTTAACTTGATCTTTCTGAAAAAACGGTACAAGTCTGTTTTAACTTCAAAAGTGTCTACTTCACATGTGGGAACAAAGCTCAATCCTTTAGAAAGTACAGAGAGTTGATGTGTAGTAAGTACCTTGTCTGAGAGGTTTATCACTGGGCTTTCGCCCACTGGCGAGTGTTGGGCCTGCCCCAGATGACCCCGGTGTTTCTTCCCGCGCCTCGTTTTCTTCTGTTTCTTCCTCGTTGGCCGTTTTTTGGAGGATGATATCCCACTGGATGGGCGTAGCTCTTGGAGGAGTCAGAGTCACTTGGAAGATCACTTTCAGCTGTTGTCATATTAGAGTGAAGAGCGCTCTCTGAAGGTTGTGGAGTCTGTTTCTTATGAAGAAAATGGTAGACTTTGCCAAGCTGATAATCAGTTGAATCCCTCTTGTACTTTCTAATTTTAGTTGTCATCAATTCATCCTCAAAGTTCTTTAAAGTTTGTTTGATTGAATCATGAATTTGAGAAAAATTATCACCAAGTTTCTCTTGCATTAGTGTTTCATGATTTTTAATGTTTTGCAGTATAGTCTCTTTTTGTTTGGTTGTCTCCTCAATAATCAGTAGCATCAAATCCATGGAACATTTGTTAAGAATTTCACACCATTTCTTAAGGAAGTCTTTAGAATCTTTTCCAATTGTTGGTGCCTTTTGTATGCGCAAGCCTTGTGGGAAGCGTTTGTTGCGCCAATGCTCACTCAAGGTGTAGCCATGTAATTGATGCCGTATTTCCTTCATCTTGAGTCGGATGAGTTTATTTTTCATCTCCTCTGCTGCGAGTGGATAATTTTCCAGGGAGTTTGTTGTTGGGAAAAGTATTTGTTCAGCATCCGATGTCATGGTTGCTTAATGCATAGACCCAGAGGGCTGGTGAAATCAGAAAAGAAAAGATTTTTCGAGCAGAAATTTGTCTATAATCCAGATATCAACCCTTATAGTGAAAAAATCCTCAAATGGTACAGATACCTAGATGATGTTTTTTGCCTATTTGAAGGTACAAGTGAAGAATTAGGGGCATTTGTTTCATTTTTGAATGGTTGTAATTCTGATTTGAAGTTTACTTTGGAATATGACTCATTAAGAGTTTATTTTATAGACATGTGGATTGAGCTAAGTAATGGTAGCCTTACTACTACACTGTATAAAAAGGAAACTGACTGCAATACCTTCCTTTTAGCTACGAGTGCCCACCCCAGAGCCTTAAAAAATGGCCTACCAAAAAGTCAATTTTACAGATTGCACCGACTTTGCTACTCTGATGAAGATTTTAAAGAGAAAGCAGTAGAAATGAAACAGCGCTTCCTAGAAAGAGGCTATACAGCTCAGTGTGTTGATGAAGCGTATGATGTTGCACTCTAAGTCTAGAGCTGACCTTTTGAAAAAAAGTATTAAAAAGGAAAGGCACTTCTCAGTTTTTTTTATCACTACCTATACTCCTCAGGCTCTCATCATTAAAAAAAACATTCAAAAACATTGGCACATTTTAGCCACAGATCCAGCCCTGTCAAAAACTTTCAGGATCCACCTCTTTTTGTTCATAAAAGAGGCCCTAACCTACGCAACAAACTTGTTAAAGCCTCTATTTTGCCTCCCCCTAAACAGGCACTGCTAGCCCCAGTTAAACCTGGGAACTATCCCTGCGGGAATTGTGCCCAATGTTATAATTCAGAGAAAACAAATTCATTTAAACATCCTCTAACTGGAAAGACATTTAAAATCAAGGGAGTTATTAACTGTAATACAAAAAATGTAATTTATTTGTTAAAATGTCCATGCGATAAAATGTACATTGGTAAAACTACCTGTCCACTTAAACAAAGAATAAGTTAACACAAAAGTTCAATTAGACGGAGAGATGAAAATTATCCAGTCGCTTGCCATTTTAATGATTGTTCACATCCTATCTCCTCCCTTAGATTCCAAGGTATAGAGCAAGTATTTTTACATAGAGGGGGTGATGTTGACAGAAAGCTCTGCCAACGAGAGCTTTTTTGGATCCATACTTTGGAGACATTACAACCTTTGGGCCTAAATGAGGATTTCGATATGAGTGTATTCCTATAAACAATGAAATGTTTTTTATGCTTTGTTTTTATGACGGCTGAAGCCTGATGTGTACATTGCATTGATTTGTTTCTTGTTTCCTGTTTTTAGATAAGCTTCATCGTCTATCTATGGACTGCATTTCCCCATGATGCTTTTTTGGATGTCATGACTCTGTAAAAGACTACAATTCCTAGAATGCACTGAAACTGACACAGGTGTCATGAATCAATGATTCTATATAACCTCATGCACTGTTTCACTTAATGTGTTTTTACTCTGCCTGAAGAAGGTCATCTGACCGAAAGCTTGCACATAGAGTAAAAAAACTTGTTTGCAAACACTTGAGTGTGCGGATTTTTTTTTACCTTTTTACATGACAGTGGTAGGCAAAATCAGAAGTCACCTCACATCATAAAATAAGTATTCCCAGTATTGGGAATATATTATTATTTGTAAAAAATTTTTTTTTTAAATTACCACTTAAGGACAAAGGAATACGGGGTATCCTTGTGGTGTTATCATAGTATTGCATCAAACAGAAGCTCATTCATCCTTGGCTTGTCTATTACTACTACCACCATCAAAAAATAAATAAAAAAGTTAATAATAATAATAATGATGATAATAATATTTTAAGGCATATGGGATGTGAGGTTTCTGCTATTGACCACAATGCTTTCGCTTCCAGGTGCAGACATCGATATTTATGACATGGGTACTGTCAACCACTCTGACAAAGAAAAAACTGTTCTACATTCTGTCAGTTCTACTCTGCCTATTCCAGGCGGCCATGCTGGCATCAGATGTTGCGTTTCACTTTCATCTTAAAAACCATTGCTTCCCCAGTCACAAGCACACAGAGAGTCTACTGGTAAAAACTCTGTAGAACCTTTCAAACTGATATTATGATTCATGATAAATGTAATGTAATGATAAGACATGATGATAATTCACACATGTACTCTGTTTTAGTAGAAGACTACAATATAATTATCATTCATACTGATATAATCATATTATCCTTGTACAGATTATCCAGGTTGTGACGTTCTACTGGGCATTACTAGCTTCAGTGTATTCCCTTCAGGCAGGGAATCGCAGAATGGGCTACTTATCTTTGGCATCAGTCTGTGAGTTTCACATTCCAAGTCAAGTATTACTCACTTCTTATTATCTTAACTGTAATTATATATTACAGTTTTCTACCACATGATGCAAAATGGCTCTGAAATAATCACCCAACTCTTTTCCTCTCCATCCTAGTTCTTAACCTAGGTGTTTTTTCCCTCCGGATCGGTTATGAGTTCATCATGATGAGGTTCAGAGCAGAGGAATACTGAGGCGAACTGGCTCTGAGGACTATTATAGGCAGTGGAGTCTGCCTGGTCAACTCTCTGAATCCATGCAAGCTTATGATATCACTGTCCAGTCACAATAAGTAGTACACCCAAGGCACTGTACACATTCTTTTTCCATGCTCAAGTCAAAATGATCAAATAAAATGTTTCTGGATTGATACCTCCTTTGATTTAAAAAATGTAAGTATACCTGTTTCATATTTATAAAGATCATTATTTAATAGTCAGAAATGTAAATAAAGCAGTCTTGTAAGCTGAGGGTCAGCTGCTTTACAAATGTCACTGTACAGATGAGTTGTTCCTCTAAAAGAAACATTTTGCAACAACAGCAAAATATTTTTTTTTTTTTTTTTTTTATGATTTAATATGTTGAATGTATGAAGGGCCAATCGGCTGGAACAAATTAATAACCGTTTATACATTTTCAATGTCCAACTATCAAAAAAGAAAAACGCAAGATAGTGTTAGCTCTAGATAGTGACGGCTCTATTAAGAGTATTTCCAGTTTTTTTCCATAAGCAAACTTAAAAAATAAAAAAAACCTATTTAAATTAAATCACTCAGTAAGATCGAATGTATGGCTTTTTATACTCATTGGGGCAAGTACAAATCCAAAAGCCAAAAAAGCCATTCAGTCTTATTTTAATGTCCTTGTGTATGGTTACACAAAACAAGATTGTGTTTGTTGCATATACTCTGAAATAAGTTATACATGAAACCAAATACCTTGGTTAATTGTGGTTGGTGCACAGGAAATGCAATTTAGCAATTGATATTGCTGTGTACAAGTACTTTCCCATGTGGTGAGTCAGTTGGGGAAAATATTGTCTTATATTTCCAAGAATTTCATCTATGTAAGAAGCAAGAACAAAAAAAACCAGAAGGCAACCCAAACCTCAATAGGCATAAAATAGTGCTCAACAGCACAAGGAGAGTCTAAAAGGGGGTCTACAAGTACTGCATGTGAAAAATATATGATATATTAAACTATATTGACCAGAGAAGACATTGCTAAACCAATCATCTTCTGTAAATTAAATCTCCGTGTGTACAGCACACATAATCCAACAAGGGGTAGTGTGAAGACATTAAGGTGTTGCAAAAAAAAAAAAGGTTGCGGAAAATATTGGTACACACATTGATAAATATGTCTGCAAAGTCTGTGGAGGCAGCGCTGTGCTCTCACCATGTCCTGGCCGGGCTTTATATTCCCATGTACAGTCCAGGGGTAGAGGGTGCTGCTCAGCTGGTCCCACCACAAAAAGAACAAAGAACTTGGAAGAACACCTACGGCTGCCCACGTGTGACTCCTGACCGTTTGGCTGAGCTGAGCAGAGCGGAAGAGGAGAGGAGCAAGAAGAGGCAGTCACATGGGGCCCACGCGAATGTTGGGGTTGAACATGGGATCCAGGTTGGGGTCTGAATCTGCAGAGGCGCGACCCAGTTTGGCCATGATGATGATGAGGGTGAAGAATCCGATGACCCCCAACACCAGCAGCAAGAAGATCCTCTGCTTCAGAGTCAAGGCCTTCCTCTTCCCACCTGTGCGATTCCTGGTAAGAAATAAAATATATTTGTTCACACACATGTATATGCTCACACAGTATATATAAGTAAAGTTTTAGGTCTTAGGGAGCCTATACAATGTGACTATAAACATCAAATTTAGACCAGCAATGAACATAATTATCTTTCTAAAACAAGGCAAAAAATTTGAAAGCGTTACTCAACATAGAGACTTACTTGAGAATCTGCGCAAACCAACTCAGAGTTGGGCGCCGCCGATACTTATCATCATCAAAGTCAATCTGAGTCACAGTGGAACCGGATTCTCTTGTGTCATATATCTTTCTTGGAGATGAGGCTAAGCACACATAAATCATTTTAAATTATTTTTAAAATTAAATCATATTTTTTACAAAAATTCTTACAGGCAAGATGCTACATAACACTAATATAGTTTGGATAACAGTAGCTACTGAGATGTATTTGCTTATAATTTATCAAAATAATAACAGTCACAACAGGATATTAAGGGTAGATTACCTGAACTTATCGTAACTGAGTCATTGGTGGTTGCAGCAATCATATTAACGACTGAGTGCTCCGCTGTGGTAAGTCTTCCATTGTTGTGACTGACTACTTCTTCCTCTAGCTGGACCGAGGTGGGGGTTGGGTCAGGGCTGTATGTGTGTGTGGGATAAACCGTCTCAGCATAGGATACAGAGGGCTCACCTGCCGCCGCTAGTATGAAAAGGACACAGAGCATCTTCACACAGAGAAACCAGACCAGATGCTGCCCTTGTGCTACTGAATGAGCAGGAAAGGAGCAGTCAAACAAATCTGAGATGTAACTGAGACAAACCTATTGAGGTAGCTGTGGACACCCATGTGTGGACAAACCTTTTATCCAAAAAGACCTAAACACCTGAGGCTGATTTTAGTTTACAAAATGTAATTAAAAACATAAATAAGCTTAGGTTTGACAGGAACTTCAATTACTCAGACAAGAAAAACAGCTTGTGTAATCTCCCTCCCTTCCTCCAATTACATCAATAGTGGCACAGTGACTTAGTGCTATGTTTGGCACGCATTATCCCTCTGCATATTAAATAGGATAATGCTCACATGCAGCATTGGTTACTTGCAATACTCCAGTGAGTAACAGCCGGATATGGAGCTCATTAATAGCTTGGACAGTAGCTGTGCTTGTTTAGTCCATTTCAGGAGCATATTTCAAAGGCCATATTCACACTTGCTCCTTACAAACAGATGAGCATTTCACGCCTTGAGAAATGTAGCACAGGCCATAAGAAAATAACAAGCTAAAAACACACAAGTCACTTACTGTCAAACGTGGACCAGTCACTGTAGTCTGTAACATCATGTGTAGTGCTCTCTTGTGTCTCTGGGGCCTCTTCAATCTTGAGTTGAACAAGAAGCACAAACACAGCACACAAGTAATCACAACCCATCAATCATCACTCATCTATGCTTAACATTGGACCTACACTTTAGAATCAAGAGCTCATTGTCATTGGTGTGAATGTTGAGAGAAAATTATGTTTTATAAGTTCTGCTCATTTCTGCTTTTTTTGCTGTACAAAACTATTTATCCAAGACTTTACATCACATTTTTAATAGCATATAAATATTATGTTAGTTTAATAATAAAAGAGTCTCCACTCTTGTTGCCTACCAGTGGCAGGCCCAGTCCAGCCCTGGCCCAGTTGACAGAAGAGAGTTGCTCCCTCAGCGTGTCTGCAATTGGACTGGCCAGATTAGAGGGTGGGAACACCGGACCTTGACAGGAGGGGCACTGGTAGCCGGCAGGGGCTGTATACAGCGGCAGCCGGGCCGCCAGGTCATTCAGACATGACCAATGAAACAAATCTGAAATTGAGAAGAAAAGCTGCAGACCGGCAAGAAAAAACACCCTACTCACACACAGATAGAGCATCAAATGTATTTTATCATATTTAACTGAATCATTACTATTATAATCAAAATCAGCTCTCAATGGTAAAGAATGTATTGTAGGCATAGATAGCCTACAAAGGAATTGGCTCTGTTCATGGCTCTCTTGAAGACAATAGTGTGAGACAAAAGTATTCAGACATATTAAACAGACCAACAGTGTACAGTTTACAGAAAACAAGCACTATACATAAAAATTAGCCATGCATTTTCCATGAAGATGTAATAATGAAGGTCCATTTTGAATCTTTCTGCAGCACAATTGAATCTAAAAAATATCTAAATGGAATGTTTGGTGTTCATATTAAGTGCTCATTAGTGTGAGTGCATGTGAGTAGATGCTGCTTGTGTGCCTACTGGTTTTGGCTAAGCTCTGTAGCTGGTTGGAAGAGGTATAATGCATTACTTTAATCCTTGATCATTTGCAAAAAATAATGACAGGAAAATACCAAGGACTTATCATTAGTCGATAAATGATCACTGATCTTACCATAACAAACCAGTCTCACGGTGTCCTGTGCATTGAGTGGATTGTTGCACAGAGAGCAGTTGGGATTGTAGTCGCTATCCTGTAGCCATTGTAGGTATGACTGAACTATACACTAGTAACAACAGAAGGGGGGGGATTAGTTATTATGCATCCCCTCCAGGTACAAATTATTGACTTTATAAGGGGCTACTAAAACGCATCTTTCACCGACCTTGTTGTGATTAGACACAAGACAGTGTTCACAGACGTTGACACGATGCTCAAAACAGAATAGGTTGGTCACCTTCCTTTTGGGACACTTGCAGAGACCCATGACCTGTCGTTAAAGCTAAGCAAAGAAAATTTGATTACTGGTGAGACAGGTTATAGGAGGGGCAACAGGGATAGCCTACAACTTAGCTAACGTTACAGAATTGCTTTCAACTAAACGTGATAGATTAGTAACTACGTCATGTCTGTCCCAACGTTATGACTGACAGCGATTCATGAACACCAATCATATTAATATTATTAATATTTACTCTAGAATGAAGGCAAATGCCATAATAAAACACAGGATAACTTTGTTAGCTGTAGCTATTTAGCCAGCCCTAGCAACCTAGGATAGCTAACGCTAACTTCATATATTAGGAAAGACATATGACAATTTGGAATAATGGTATAAAATACTGGTTTTCTGTACCAGAGGAATGTAGGGTCTCCGTTGGTCCCGGGCAATTCCCCGTTAATACAAACACTAATCCAGTATGTACCAGTTGTACGGAACTAGCTGTTAGGCATTTTCGCATATTTTGCCACGTCTCTTCCGCTATTGTCGCATGTCAATGACGTAACCAACACACGGGTGTTTTGGATTAGACCTACTTTCCACCCCAAATGTACAGCAATTTTGTGGTGAATTTGAGTCTTTTCTTGACATTGTTAAACGATTGGATAACAAAAAACTTTGCAACATTGCTTAAACATTACAATAATGTGCTTGTTAATTCCCCTGGGATGTACCAGTGTGTATGTCTGTGTCTGTGTGTGTGTGTGTGTGTGTGTGTGTGTGTATGTGTGTGAGTGAGTGAGTGAGTGATAAAGTGAGAGTCCTGCCTATTATCTCAGCCCTGCCTGTTATCGCAGAAAGTACATTTCAACATCCACATCTCAAATTCAACATCTCCCAGCAACCCTTAGCTCAACACCACCACAGACTGATAGGTGTACAGTCACTGAATGTACACATATAAATTCATTAAGGGGGTGTAGTATACCCATGTGTGTGTGGGGGGGTGGGGGTGTGTGCATAAGTTGAAAGGTTTTCATGCAGGTGGTGCCCCCGGCTGATTACTCATTGGTTGAACAGACAATTTGTTGCTGCAGTAGGCTATACAAAGCCCTGAAAGGGCCATGGTGGGAATCATTTGGTTTATTTAGTGCTCCTTCTTCCCGTCGTCTACAAATATATATTTTTTCCATAAGGATATCATACAGTGGACCATAGAGGGTTAATTGTGTTTTACCCTACTTTCACCTGTACTGTCTCATCTTAGTACTGGAATATTACATATATATTACAATATATTGCATATTCACAATTCACAATTTTGTTTTGAATAAGATTTACAAGGATACAAGGATACAAGGAAGTTTATTGTCACATGCATATAGTTACTGGATGTAAGAAATGCAGTGAAATTATGTCTGGTGTCAGCCTATTTGTGCATTTATGGGGGGGGGGGGGGGTAGTAGAAGAGGGGTAGACAGTGTAGTAGAAGAGGGGTTTAGTAGATTAAGTGGCAAGGGCTGCATAAGAAAGGTGGGGAGGATTGGGATGGGGGGGGGCACCAACAAGGAGCATATTAACATAACATTATTAATTTGAAGCTATTTTATGAAATTTACATATGTGGTCCTCATAATCAAATAATCAAATCAAATATACCCATTGGTGCATGACATCCACTACATTTTCACTCATAGGGAAAAAAGTACAAAACTTATATTGATAAAACTTTGATGAAAGTACTCCCTACAACATACTTAATGAGAAACATTTTTTTTTACCTGCATACCATGTAGAATAAAATGAATTAACTGATATCCCAGAGGTTGTAGGGTCATGACCACTATCATCCGCCATTTTGGGTTTATGATCCAATATCTCAAGTTGCAAATATTATTATGACCGCCGCTAGCGAAGCTAGCGAAGCGGTCATATAGGGATTGTCAGCTTTTTTTTTGTTTGTTTTTTTTTCCCGTCATCTACTTCCTGAATTTTTGGTCAACGATACCCGGGACACCGAAACACCGGGGCACATGAAATTTGGTGGGTATGTAGCCCCACTAGACTTTTACGGAAAAAGTCTTAAAAAATTTAGGTTATGTGTACATTTAGTGACTGTACACTCATTGGCCTGTAGATGGCGGTGCACACATATACACATGCACACACACACAGGCATGCACATACTATCGTTATCGGCAATTAGAATGGCCGATACATAATTACAAATTTAGTAGGATGAAAGGAAAGCCAAATATTCATCATCATCATCATGGCTGCATTTCCAGTATTGGCGATACATAGTCGTTTGTCCACTAGATGGCGCATCGTTGCAGTGAGACATAATTTTGTTGGAAGTTAAAAATGGGTTGGAAAAACAGTGGACGCTTCCTACAAGGACTATAGTTTACCGCAGAGAACGTCTAATAAGGATAGGACGATTTCCACATGAAATGTAATTCCCATTTCTTCTTGAAGCCGAAATAAATCTGAGAATGTTTATCGGACATGCTTGGTTTTTACTGCAGGTAGGCTACGTTAATCTTATACAAGTTATATCCTAGGACGTAGGTAAAATAATGTTAGGCTACCGTTAGCATTGGTTGAGTGATGGAGGCCAATTTGATTATTGATGTATTTGTAGAAAACCATAAATGCGGTTATAGGCTACCAAGCAAATTGATAACACCACTAATTGTATCTTTCGACTTTCACCTCATTTGCTTATGACCATAACCTAGGCCAGTGTTTTTCAACCTTTTTTGTGCCACGGCACACTTTTGACACTTAAAATGTCCCACGGCACACTAACATCCTGTGTGAAGAAAAAATAAACATACCATAGCCTAAAATTTCAAATAATACACAGATATGGCCTTATTATGGCTTCTATGCAAGACCTGCTTAATAAAACAAGCGCCCTCTGTTTCATTTGCAGGTCACTATCTAATTTAATTGTTGTTATGAACTGGATATGTGATGATTCTGTGAATACTGAATACCACAAATAGTGCAATCATACAATCAATGAGAGCATGTGGTTATAAATTCTTTGATGCAACAGTTGCTTTTCTGGACCAGTGAGTGACATTTGGGTAATTTTCTGCGGCACACCTGATGATCTCTCACGGCACACTAGTGTGCCCCGGCACAGTGGTTGAAAAACACTGACCTAGGCTACTAACAGGAGCTAAGTGAGTTAGCCACAACACGTTCGCTACGTGATGGTTTTCTAATGGAAAAAATATATGGGCTTCCTGAAAGATAACCTGTCTATGATGCATCCTAAACACCGAGCTGGACATTTCTGCTCAAAGTCTCAAAAAGCATCTGAGTCAACGTTCACTCCCTAACACCCATATAGGCTACTTCAACCCTTTATTTTCAAAGGTGATTCAAGTAAGGAAGAGCATGGCTCAAAGTAAAGTAACTATGACTGAAACTACATAAATTCGTCAAAGTGAATCATTTGTGTCAACTCGCCGCAATGTAGATTTATTAACGCACCGGGGATGATCTACATCTCCATTTAAACCAAATGTTTTAAAGCGCACGTTAAGAGATTTATCCAGGGCAGGGCAGTACCTACACATATTTGTTGCACGTGCTACAAAAATCATTCTTTGCGATGGATGATTTAGTACCAACGTTACACCGGTCCGATACAGTTTTGCCTATACCGTGAGACTGAGACGCTTTTTGTTTGTTCGAAGTGCGTGTTTAGGGAGTGAGAGGGGAGTTGATGTGCTTTGATTCCAGCTTGTTAGTTGTAGTCTATGCGATTAAAAACATGTGTGAAGTATCCAAACAATGATAGCGCTTTCATTGTGGCTGCTTTAGCCACAGACCTTGAGCTACTGTACAGTGGATTAGGTTCCATTTAGAAGTGTCCACTTAATTTGCGCTTTCCGTGATTCACACAGCTGTGTGAAATGTATTACTACTGATATGCAAAACTTTTAATATATAACTTTTCGCCAAGAGATGTTTTTTTATGGTATGTGGTCTCAAGGGCCCACATCAACCTGGCCCATAATCACTCATTTGTGATTTGCACAGGCTGGGTGAACTCAGCCTGATCTGCCGGCAATTTCTTTTTCGACTTCTTAAAAGATTGAGCTTGGTCTGGCGAAAGCCAGACTAACCATGGACCTCATAGTTGCAAAATGCAAGGGAACATGAATCAGCCTATTATTTGCACAAACAATAACGGACAGTAGCTCTTCAACTTGGCCCATTAAGATGTGTATGAATAGTCTAGCAAAACATTTCATGAATACCCTTTTGGACATGTCAGTTATTTGCCCCACTGGGTAAAACTGCATTTTGTTTTAGACTACTGGTATTTAATTTGTGCATAGACAATAAAGCTGAATATCATATGAACTAGATGACTAAACATATGCATATGTAGAAGAAGAAACATTCACAAAAATCCATGACATGACCTCTCTTCTTGATAGCTGTTGAAAACTGCATGGAACTGACGGATTGTTTTGTTTAATAATAATAAATAAATAAATACATTATGCTGCTGCTTTCCCAAATACAATGTAGCCTACAGGTGTACCTTTCATCAGTCCAGTTGCAATGGATGGACTGTGATGAACTGCCCTACTTGTGATTGTTTAGAGATTGTTTAGAAAGTTTTTATAACAATGCTACAAATTTTTTGGCAAGTGCTACAAATCTATTCACCTTTGCAGCGCCAGTAGGCTACTTTGTGTGCGGCTGCAAACACACATTCCAAACAAGCCTACACAAAAGTTTCAAGAGTGGGGGATGGAATAGAAGATGGAGACAAATTCATTAATATGGTTTATTTTCGCGGCATGAATGTACAGGCGGTCATATTTTGTACCGCTATGCGGTACATCTAGTTAAAGACAATGTTTATGCACACAGTACATAAAGGTTTTAGGAGACACTCCACTGGTGGTTTGAAGTAAATATTGCAAATCCAGTGGTTTTAAATTAAGTTTAAATATACGTCCACTGTAGAGAACACCATGCATGAAGAATAGAGCATTAAAAAACAATAATAATTAGACCTACTGTCTATGGATTAGACACAGATCTCTAAAGAAAGATATCAAATTCCTACAACTGTCAAGGACACTGTTGTTTTTATAGGCCTATAATGCAAGTGGAGCTTTCTAAGGGGTAATATACTCTCACAACTGCATCCTCATATGACCCAATTATCTGTTAAGACTGCTGTGGGAGGTCTATGCTTTGCTTCTCAGTAGAGAAATATAGAACTATCAGAGCTTTATTCCAGAATGGTATCGCTACTATACCTTTTCCCTTGCTTTGAAAACTGTAGGACTTCAACGGACCTCAACGAGTTTCAAAAACCCCCCCCCCCCCCCCCCCCCCTTTCCTTGCATTTCTCTTATTTAAGTGTAGGCTAGACAAGTTTTTATGATTTACTTAATGAAATTATTCATGGAAAATATTAGTTCTTTTCTTTGTTTTTAAAGAGTGTTACACTTTCATGATAGCTGCAATAGTCCTGTCATCTGGGTTATAATCACATGAGTGTGTTTAGACATGAAGTTGCCAACCTGTCTGTACTAACTGGAAGAGGAGCATAACCTTCCACTCTCTTTAGAGGGTCACGCTAGTGCAGTGGTGCCATTGATTTGTGGAGGAGTCCTCTGGTCTGTTGCACCATTCAGAGTTATTTTCAAATGATCAGCAAACCGTGTAAACAGTGTATAGCATTTGAATGTTAGTCATGCTTATTTTGATTTTTAAGTGTCAAAATGATTAGTGTTGTTTAACAGTAGAATTGGTGTAGCTTTTTTTGTGGTATATAGTAGTTGTCAGAAGTAAATTTGCATGTGTGTGACTGTGGTTGAACCTGTCATAGTACTTATTGGAATTCAATGAGACACACAATTATTCCATCTCCATTATGAGCTATCATGAACCATCGCATTGACATAATAGGGGCACAGAGGTCAATAGTGAACACGTGTCCAGTACACGTAGAAGCCCCCAAGCAGCGGAAATACTGCAAAGATTTTTTTATTTTAGCTGTTCATCTAAGCATGGTATCACAGAGAGCTTTGACTCTCAATAGTGACTATATCAGAAATGCAACTTTCATTTACACTTTTTGAAGAACTTACTTTATCCTCATCAAAATCCTTAACATGCCAATTATACAATGTCCCTAGCCAACCTCTGCTGACAAAAACTGTATTAAGCTTTGCTCTTTTCCACACAAAAACAACACCCACATGTTCGAGTCAGAAATCTGAGCCCACCACCATAACACTAAAACAGCCCAAGTTGTAAATTATCTACTGCATGTGATAATGGAAAGATTTGCAGCATTTTCTGTGTAATTTGTAGTTGTATAATCAAAAATAAACTAATATTTGACGTTTCTGAAGGTCCTGGCCTCATCTATTCTCATGTTGCTGTGTGTTGTGCTTCGGGCTGTTGGGTCTATATTGGCTTTATTGACAAATGTCCTTCACGCCTTCCTGGACACTGGAAAAATCAGGTCTATTAGATTCAGGGGGATACCTCTTTGAATAAAACACTTGGAACAATTGCAGCCTTTGTCATTTTGTGGGATCTGTTGGATTAATCAGAGCTCTTCGTAAAGCATGTAATGGCTTGTTTATGAGAACGAATGTTTATGAGAACGAATCTGTTGTTGAATTAAATGATTTATTAGATAATTAATTACTAGATTTGTCATACAGTATTCGTTCAGGTTTTTCCTGTTTTGGGATTTTCCAAAAGATTTTCCATGGTGAAGGTAAGAGGAAATTGTTGTTTCAAGTCCACTTATTAACATATATTTGTGACTTTTTAAATCTCTGACAGAACTTTTTCAGATATGAAAAACTATTTGACATATAAGGATGAGCATGTTGTAGTTGTTTAGTAAATGTAATTGTATTCATATAATTAAATATTAATAAGTTAAATTAACTTATTAAATATGAATAATGTTTTATGCTTAATTTATAATTTACAAAATGTATCATTTTGGGCACCAACACAAAAAACAAAGGTGATGAATAATTTGAACAGACTGGAAGATGTGGTTTTTGTTCTGTTTTAACCAGGTAATGTTGTAAGCAAAGTAGCAGTAATATATCAAAACAAAATAAAGCAAGACCAAACTTCTGTAGCCACATTTTTCTTCAATCAGAAAAAAAGCCGTCTAGGTCCGCACAAAGACGTGTTTGAGGACTTGGGAATTGGGAAGCAGCAGTTGCTGGAGAGGTTTCTAACCCCTGTGCATGATCATCCCAAGAGCAAGCGCGTGCCTGCGGAGATGGCCCAACCACACCAGCACCACCACCACCATGGCCAGCACCATCACCACTCTCACCACCGCCACCATCCACACCACCACCAGCAAGAGCATCACCACACACATCACCACAGAGATTCACACTGGGAGGACAACCAGGAGAGTCAGCTGTAAGTAACATTTTACATCTTTAGAAAGAACGTCATGAAGACTGCACCATTTCTTTCAGTAATGACACAGGAAATACCAGGGGGACTGTCACAAAACCAAGCCTTTGCATTGAATGACTAGCTACTGTATGTGGTATGACAGGAAGGAGGAGTACATGTATGAGTACCTTGTGAAAACACTGAGTCAGTATGTGGCAGTATAGATTTTCTATTAGATAATACAAACCCTCAACTCTAAAATGATTTTAGGTTTGAATATGTGAAAAGCAACGTACAGAATATGAGGAGTGCAAACTGTTATTCACTTTTCTACGCACTTAGTTATCCACATTCTGACAATTTGAGTAGTTGCCAAAACTGCAAAGAGAATGCAGACACTAAAGGCTAAATGAAATGTCTTGATAAAAATCTATTTGGTTATTATTTTGCATTACTAGAATCTCCATATCATGCTACTGTAGATAAGTCTTGAGAAAAAATGAACCTCATCTTTAGAAGATTATCTCTGGCTTTAAAAAAAACAGGACAGCTTGAATCTGAATAATAAGGTTCAAGGTTTATAGATTTCAGTAGATGTCCTTGCCCACTTACAACATGAATGTTAGAAACGTAAAATGAAGACGAACAGAAATGTTTCATGGCATTGATTACTTCACATGTTTTATTCAGTATTCTTCATAGCTCAAATATCTTGGCTGACTCTTTTGCATACAGCACTAAGCAATAAGCACACAACACCAAGCAATAAGCACACAGAGGACTCTGCATAGCATGGCTTTAATACTCGCTGAATAACACAGAGATAATCATTTGAGTGTGGTAATGTGGAATGTCAATTTCAGGAATCACACTTAAAACAGTATCATTGTGGTCTTAATCATGTCCAATGAGGAGCTGTACATATCACACACCAGGAAGCTAATTTAGAGGTGCATTTTGTTTTTATTATCATGTATTTATCTGTTATCTGCTTGCTGTTACGGCCATACTATATATGTTTCAGACAGAAGGCAATGTTTCTAGAGGCCCAATAGTTCCATACAAGAAATTAAATTGTATGAAAACATAAGGTAAAGTACATTATTGGTGGTTAATTATAAGTGTTGGTTTGCACAAGAACTTCTAATAGCTTTAATACTCATGCACAAATGAATCCTATCTGCGTGTGCAATAAGTTATGTTATGACAGTCAGTGTAACTTCTCTATTCTCATTGCAGCCATGTGAAATCAGAAGGTGACAGCATTCACCACCATCATGGCCACCACAGCCATGAACACCACCATGATAAACCCCATCATGGATCCTCCGACAAGCCCCTTCACCGTCATCACCATCGTCACAAACAGCATCATCGCAGTCAAGAGGTCGCCTCCCATCCTAAAGCTTCAGTCACCTCCTCCAACTCTTCTCTCAGCTCATCAAGCTCATCTGACTCTTCCAGCTCTTCAGATTCCTCCGATTCATCTTCATCCTCCTCCTCATCCTCCTCCACAAATTCCAGTTCCAGCTCCTCCTCCTCAGGTTCTTCTTCCTCCTCCTCTTCCTCCTCTTCCTCATCGTCCACCTCTTCGTCATCCTCTTCCTCCTCTTCATCATCCTCACCTTCCAGCTGGTCCTCAGAGAGCAGTCTGAACAACGCAAAACTTCCAAAGAAGAAGAAGAAGAAACAGGGACGAGGACCCCAACACTCACTCTCCTTGACAGACATCACCAGGGGTAAGAGAGGCTTTGAAGAAGATGATGCTGAAGATTCACTGCCTTTACTGGATGACGGGAATGAACACAGGAGGCACAAGAGAAAGTCCTCACGCCATGCCCTGGCGAAAAGCAACTTGAAAAAAAACGGCAAAGGAAATATGCGAAAGGCTAAATCAATGGAAGTTCTGTCCCGTAAGCGCGATAAACGAGAGGAGGACGACGAGGCCCATTATGATGAGCATGCGACTCGGAAGAGGAAGGACCAAACCAAGAAGGACCTTTTGAAGGAGAAAAGCAAGTTCTCTGCTTTCCTGAATGAGATCACCAGGCAGGTGTTGAGTCCCTCTCGGTTAACTTCTCTTGGAGTTCCCAACACCCACAGGTCGCCTAGTCCCGGCCGGGCCTCCAAGTCACCCAGGTCAGAATCCAAACCAGGAAGTAGGCCAAGTAGTCGTCCAGTTAGTCGCCCAGAAAGTGTCAGTTCTTTGACATCCAGTGCTCCCACTCATACGAGCAAGCACTCACGCTCTAGCAAACACCCTCGTTCCCGTAAACATTCTCACTCCAGCAAGCATTCTCATTCCAGCAAGCACCACTCAAAGCCACACCACCACAAGCACCATCAACACAGCCTGAAAGGTCATCGTCAACATCGACATCACAGTCCAAGCAGCCAAACTGATGCAAGCACTAGTCCCTCGCGCAGTCGTGCCTCCAGCGTGAAGCATGGTCGCAAGGGACACAAACATCATCACGGAGGCGACTCGTCAGACGGATCGAGCTCTGAATCAGAAATGACTTCTCACCCACCGAAACACCACCACTCCCGCTCCTCAACGCCCCACAGCCGCCATCCGTCCCGCCACCCTTCCCCTTCTCCATCTCGTCACCATCATCACCATGGACACCATTCCCCTTCTTCCTCCCATCACCACCACCATCACCACCACGGCCATAAGGGCCACCACAGCCCAGGTCAACACCACCACCATCACTCTGAGCACCACTCTCGCCACGGCTCCCATCACCACTCTCACTCTCACCATCACTCGCCCCATTCTCACCACTCCTCCTCTCATTCCCACACTGTGTCTTACTCTTCCTCTCACCCTGATCTGGAATCTGCCCTGCACGACCATCACAAGGCGCACCATCACAAGTCACACCACAAGCACCCGCACCACTCTGAGCATCAACACCACCATCATCACACAGAGTCTGACCAACACCACGTGGAGACTGAAGACGACCACTCCCATTCAGGTAACCACCCCCACCACCACACCCATTCAGATGATCACCATCACCACCACAAGCATCACCACGGACATGAACACCCTCACTCCCCCTCAGGTGATCATCACCACCATGAGCATCACCATGGATCTGAACACCATGGCTCCCACTCAGGTGATCTTGACCATACAGAATCTGAACACCACCACTCCCATTCAGGTGATCACCATGGTCACCACCACCATCACTCCCATTCAGGTGATCACCATCATCACCACCATGAGCATCACCATGGATCTGAACACCATGGCTCCCACTCAGGTGATCTTGACCATACAGAATCTGAACACCACCACTCCCATTCAGGTGATCACCATCATCACCACCACCATCACCCAGAATCTGAACATCACCACACCCATCACCATGGATCTGAACACCATGGCTCCCACTCAGGTGATCTTGATCATACAGAGTCTGAGCATCACTCCCATTCAGGTGATCATCACCAACATCACCACCACCACCACCCAGAATCTGAGCATCACTCCCATTCAGGTGATCATCACCAACATCACCACCACCACCACCCAGAATCTGAGCATCACTCCCATTCAGGTGATCATCACCAACATCACCACCACCACCACCCAGAATCTGAGCATCACTCCCATTCAGGTGATCACCATCATCACCACCACCATGGATCTGAACACCACCATTCTCACTCCAGTGGTCTTGATCATACAGAGTCTGAAAACCATTCAGGTGACCATCACCACCACCACCACCACCATCACCCTGGATCTGAACACCATCACTCCCATTCAGGTGATCACCATGGTCACCATGACCATCACCATGGATCTGAACACCATCACTCCCGATCAAGTGATCTCGATAAAACAGAATCTGAACACCCTCACTCCCCCTCAGGTGATCACCATCACCACCACGAGCATCACCACGGACATGAACACCCTCACTCCCCCTCAGGTCATCATCACCACCACGAGCATCACCACGGACATGAACACCCTCACTCCCCCTCAGGTGATCATCACCACCATGAGCATCACCATGGATCTGAACACCATGGCTCCCACTCAGGTGATCTTGACCATACAGAATCTGAACACCACCACTCCCATTCAGGTGATCACCATCATCACCACCACCATCACCCAGAATCTGAACATCACCACACCCATCACCCTGGATCTGAACACCATCACTCCCATTCAGGTGATCACCATGGTCACCATGAGCATCACCATGGATCTGAACACCATGGCTCCCACTCAGGTGATCTTGACCATACAGAATCTAAACACCCTCACTCCCCCTCAGGTGATCACCATGGTCACCACCACCATCCCTCCCATTCAGGTGACCACCATCTTCACCACCATCACCCTGGATCTGAACACCATCACTCCCATTCAGGTGATCACCATGGTCACCATGGATCTGAACACCATCATTCTCACTCCAGTGGTCTCGATCATACAGAATCTGAGCATCACTCCCATTCAGGTGACCACCATCATCACCACCATCACCATGGATCTGAACACCATCACTCTCACTCAAGTGATCTTGATCATACAGAATCTGAGCATCACTCCCATTCAGGTGACCACCATCTTCACCACCATCACCCTGGATCTGAACACCATCACTCCCATTCAGGTGATCACCATGGTCACCATGAGCATCACCATGGACATGAACACCACCACTCCCATTCCGGTGATCACCACCATCACCACCATCCACATCCTGACTCTGAACATCACCACGGATCTGACCACCATCACTCCCACTCAGGTGACCACCATCACCATCATCACAATCCTGACTCTGAACACCACCACCACCACCATCACCACCAAGATTCTGAATCTCATCCTGAATCTCATCACCATCACCATTCCCACACAGATTCACTCCACCATCACCACCATGAAGGGGACCATCATAGCCCACACAGACACTCACCAAAACACCACCCCCCAAGCCATAGGGCATCATCACCCGGTGCAGAGTTGGAATCACACTCCAGTAAATCCAGCTCCTCTAGAAATACGGCTAGTCCTACGAGCCAAGATGATCAGCCAACACCTACTTATGTGGGTCCCCCACCTGCCTACAGAGTAAGTGATGCATTTAGTAATGTAGCAATGCATATGCTGCTATATCTTATTAGGCTCTCCAGTCAACTGTGAAATATTTTTTTTTTTTAAATCCAGCACACTGGATAACCTATGTATTCATCAGTAATGCGCTCATATTTAAAACTTACAACTCACAGTGTTCAGTAATTTCTACCAAGTGTGTCTTACTTCTATCAGACAGATCATCTGTCATGAAAATAAGAATCTATGTGCAGTCTTTAAATAGCTACATACACTAAAATATTTAACTGTGTCTCTATAAAAAATAATTCCAGTCAGTGGAAATTTCGTAAATATTGGCTTCAAAGAGTGAAATAATCATCATAATAATTAAATAATACATAAATAATAATTTATTTATTACAGGACAGTGGATCAGAAGTGGAAAAAATAAGGTGAGTCTAGTTGATGGCTAAATTAAATGATATTATTTAAGGAGAATTCCAGCCATTTTTCACATGATCTCTATTTCTCGAGGTCACCAAGTAATGACGGTATGAAAAAAAGATTATGTTTATGATTATGTGTTTCTTTTCATAATGACAGTCCTTGGTGACCTCGAGAATCAGGGATCTATGTGAAACATGTCCGAAATTCTCCTTTAAGCATATTAAAAAAATCAGTGGAATAGAAATATCCTTTGCACCAGCTACATGTACCTGTCTCAAATTTATCTTTTCGAAACAGAGCTCTGCAAGAGCAGAATGAGGATCTCCAACACACCTTACTTCAGACCGCGGTTCGCATGGAGTGCATGGGGGCCGAGTTCAAAACCGGCCACCAGGTTCTGGAGAGTGAGCTCCAGAGGACTCGAATAGAGCTCAGCAGCCTCATGGACAGGTTCAAGAGGTAAGTCTTATTGAGATGTTGTTTATTTTGTTCCATTGCCATGTAAACATCTCATCTCGTTTCTGTGGCTGTTACTCAGTCGTTCTTTGCTTCATGGACTCTTTGCTGCTTTTCAGTCTGCACTCCAGCTACTCCTACTCGCAGGACAATAATCACCTTCTGGAGAAGCAGCTTCATTGTGTGGTAAGACCTCCTTAACTAGTTATCTTATCAGAGAACAATATAAGTGAAGTGCCCTTGAGCAAGGCACCTAACCCCTCACTGCTCCCCGAGCGCCGCTGTTGTTGCAGGTAGCTCACTGCGCCGGGATTAGTGTGTGCTTCACCTCACTGTGTGTTCATTGTGTGCTGTGTGTGTTTCACTAATTCACGGATTCGGTTAAATGCAGAGACCAAATTTCCCTCACGGGATCAAAAGAGTATATATACTTAATACTATACTTATAAGAAAGGGTAACCTCAGTTGATACCAGAGGTGAAGATACAGTAAATAATTCAAGCTCCAAATGTACTACAAGAGAGGTAGCTTGAACCATTAAGTGTCTAGTGAGAAGTTTTCTGGCCTGTAAATGTATTACTGATTAGACTATGTCCATCTTACTTTTTTTCTCTGTCTCTCTCTCTCTCTCTGCTGGTCATTAGGCTGGAAATGTAGATGTGGAACGTGATCAGATGAACCAGCGCATCACACAGCTGACAGAGCAGCTGGCTGTTGCTAAGACGACCATTCACAGCCTGGAGGCTATTAACGTGAGAACTCGATCTCCTCGTGATGAAAAGATCTAGCCACGAAAAAAAGCAAAAAAAAAAAAGAAATGTGCGCATAATCAGAACAGAGTACGGGAGAGATTCATGCGTACTGTTGAAATGAAATGAGCTTCGTCTTCATCCCTTTTCTCTTCCCTGTGGGTGTTTGTCAGGGAGTACAGGACGAATCCAGGTGTTCCAAAGTATACTAAACCATCATACCAAAAATCCCTGGACAGTTTCTCTACTTTTTCCACCAATAATAGAAAAATCTGAGAGAAACAAAACAGCAGTCTGTGTATGTGTAAGACTGTTTAAGATTTTCTTTTTTGGTGAATGGACATACAAAATAATTTTCTGTCACACATGTAGATAGACATATGCCAAATTGTTACTTTACACACACACACACACACTAATAGTCCTCCTTATCTGTCAGTGTATAGTGCTCAGTCTCTGTCAATGTCTGTCAGTGTCTGTCCACTCATTTCATTTCACGGTCGAATCCACCATGAATATTTGCTCTAGTTAGTGACATGGATCGATTTGGTGGTGGTGTCACACAGTACCTGTAGCCTGGTTAGATTATTTTAGTCATGAATTGTCTAGTAATGACTTCAACCATGCATATTATAAAAAATGTAACATACACTGCGTGTCCCTACAGTAGTTCTCTAGGTGCATTATGGGCTGTGGAATTATTGATTATTCCTTATTGAACTGTACATTTAGACAATTTAATTAGTTAGCCTACCTCTTCATCACCCCCCATAGGTAACACCCATGTTGCAGGGAGCCATGGAAAAACAATTACAATCAGATGAAGCAGCAAATCAGATCATGCCCCCAGCCGCACCCCCTCCCGTCCAATTCATGGACCACAGCCGTTATGACAAGGCTGGAGACGACCAGCCCCTGGGACCTGTTCCAGAGGAAGAGGAATCTGATTGGTCAGAGATGGGAGACGAGGAGCGCCACTGCGTGCCGATTGGCCACCGCGAAGGCACGGCCATCCTGACCTGGATCAGCAGCCATCCGGGCCGGTGGGTGGAGGGCGACACGGAGAGCGAGTCGGGTGGCGAGGAAACGGTTCGCCAGTACCCGCCTCGCCCGCTGCAGATCCCCCACCTCCAGTTCACCGTCCACCCGGAGACCCTGCCCATCCCCACGGACGACGTCAGCCCCACCTCCTTCCAGACGTCTCACGGCGACCCCGAAGACGACGACCGTCACTCCCCGCCGTCCCGCAAGTTCGGCTCGCCCATACGCATCCTCTCGGCCAGCATGGAGAAGATCAGCGACGCGGGGCTTGCGCTGCACGAGCTCCAGGGGCACATGAAGGGCAGTGAGGCAGTCATGGACCTCCACGGAGGCGCCGCGGAGTATGTCGAGGAGGAGGCCAAGATCGTCCTCAGTTGGAGGGACGGCCACAGGCATGGCATGGTTGGAGGTGGAGGTGGAGGAGCAGGAGGAGGGGGAGTTGGTGCAGCCAGACTGAGCACCCTCCAGGAGGCTGAGCGGTTGCTCCACCATTACATCAGCCAGACACCGTCAGGGGTGGCAGAGGAAGTACTAAACGGGGAGCGGACCAAACTGTGAGCTGGGGTACAGCCTGATCGTTTTAGACTGAAGGGATATGTGAGTTATGAACACATCCAAAAGTCTGATCCATTTGAACAGAGAATGCACACTGGCTTCAAAGGGGAAATAATGCTGTACAAAATCCAGTCAGTTTCACCATTTGAAGCAGCTTAAGCAGGTAAAATCCACATTTTCAGCCCAGTCCACCATGGAGGGCTTGAGAGACTGCCACTTTAGTTTGCAGATATGTAGAGCATAATGATTAGGCCTCTCTCTTCATAATCAAAGATGCATCCTTGCAGTCGTTCTTGGCTCTGCACTGAGGAGCAGCTTTGAAGTCCTCCAGAGACAACATCAAACAGGAGCGCATCACTTTGATTCAATCGATCACCCTTGGATACACAGTTCTACTTCGGCCGCTCATGTCATTTGAGTGGAGATCTTACAGTGAAGTCTCTCACAGTTTGCCCCCGCAGAGAACAATGTAAGCCAAGATACTGTAATGAAGAGCTCTCTCTCTCTCTCAGTGGATATACAGTGGAGATGAAAGTTTAAAAAAAGTCATCAAATGTACATGTTGTGTACGTAGTTGTAACTTTAGCTTCTTGAAGATCTGATTCCCACTCAAATATAAATGTGAATAGCATAGTGAATAGTAGTGAATACTAAAGTATTCAGATCAAGATATGTTTAATGTACAAGAGCTGAGCAGTACATTAACATAGTCTTTTATGACTTTGAAGATTGTGAAATAGTTCATAAAGCCCTTATTACTTATATACCCCCCTGGCTACAGCAATTGTGAACTTAGTTGTAACTACTATACAGAGGTGTGTACAGTTGGGGGTTAGAGAGTTTAATCTTCTTTTATCAAAGAACATTTGAGAATTGATTGATGTGATTGATATTGATTCACATGAGTATGTGATACACTTAATCTCAGAGAGTAAGTTTGCGCTTGTAAATGGCTGTACATGTTCTTATATTTAATTTGTGTTTTGAGTAGAACATGTATACATGTACTATTAAAAGCTTATAACCACACAATCCATTAACATTATAGTGATCTACGTAGCAACATATTTACATACACACTCACAAATACCACGTAATGCTTAAATAATGTATTATTAAAAGTGAACTCCAAATATACAATGGGTTCTATATATGGATTTATGTGATTTTAGGGAATGAATGTAATTTAGAAATGTGTGAAAATTAGTGGCTATAACTTCAATGTGTAACTCTGCTGTTCTCATTTTAAAAGAATTAGAAAAATTAGAAAATATGGAAATATCTTTCTAAAGAGTCCACTTTGCTTCACTTTAGAGCCACCTTAGCAATAGAGGTAAACTATATATTGTGTGCTTTCAGTCAGTCTGAAGAGGGCTGTTTTAAACACTGGGTTCTTGATAAAACGAGAACCTTGTGTTCCCAAACCGAGTGCTGCTGCTGTTTATGTTATAAGGCATAACACTGTGCAATGACATCATTTCCTGCTTCTTTATTTCTTTGTTCTTTTCTTTTCCTCACTTCCCTTCTATTCCCTGACCATCCATCTTCAGTAGCCATATGTGGACATGTTCATGGACATGTGTTGAAAAGTACAAAGAAATATAACCATTGTCTTCTTCACAAAACTGTGAAAAGGTTTGAAGGGAGATCCACTGCTCTTTAATGATCCTGTGCTCATTTTGTGCTTATATGTAATTAGTTTTCCCAGATACCTGCCTGTATAATAAAATATTAACTATTGTGTGTCATTGCTGCATATTAAGCATCAATAAACAAGATGAAATATGTCTGAATTCAGTCATTTTGGTTGCTAGAACTTTGATTGCCAAAAAATATTTTTATGGCTTCAATTCAGTTATCATTCACTCACACTAGAGACCACAGACGGTATACAACACAATCTGTTAACTCACTCTAATGAGCTCGTTACTACAGCTTTACAGGATTATCCTCACTTTCACTCTCATGTTCACAGTCACCACTGCTCTCTCTCTCTATCTCTCTATCTCGCTCGCCCTTACTTTTTATATGTTATTAATGAACACACAATGAAAGATTGTGTATTTGGGTATTTTCAGGCACAACCAGAATACCATAGATGTGGTAATAAGACATGGTACTCAGGTTTTATGCAGGGAGCTATATGATTTATAAATCCTTTTCCTAAATACACATCTGAGGCACGTCCCCCATCACTGAAAATGAGCTTGCTAGTTCTCTTCTTGTTTGCTCTTCCTACTACTTTGTCTTGGTACCTTTGCTTGTCTGATGGTCAAACTCACGGCCTCCTCCCTTACTACAGAGGTGGACGGGCTTAGTTTGCTGAGCAGACAGTGGCCTGGATTCCCATTGGAAAGGGGCGTTTAATAGGATAGGTAAAGGATTAGAGGTAAGATGCCCAAGTCCTGCAGCTTTGGCCCAATCCAGTGTGTCTCACCCAAGCATGGGCACAGAGATGCAAGGGTAACACACTCCGGGCCGAGGGGCATCACTTCCGTGTTTTTGGCAAGTGCTTAGGGGATTCACCAAACGGATTGTGGAATATCATCAAGAGTGGAGTACGGATTTAAGAAAGGAAAAATTTCCAGGAAAAAAGAAGAGCCTACTTTTTTTGAGCATTTTTTTAGCTTGTGATTCACTTTGTCCAATTGGAAGAATCAAAGCCAATAAATAAAATTTATTTATTTATTGTCAAGCTTTTGCCTTCACTACTGGACAGACGTGCGTCCACCCAGTCCTCCGGCTCCTGTCCTCCACTGAGTCGTCTGATCGTCTCCCCTTTAAGTTCTCCTCTACGGGACAATCTCTTACGAGGAGGCCTCCAAAATGGTGTTGATGCCGATGAAGTTCACCTTCCAGAAGAGGGTGAAGCTAGCCCAGAGCCTATGGCTGCTCTCCTGGGCAGCCACGATGGCAGGATCAATCATCTTCTTCCTGGGTTGTTTCCTCAAAATTGAATTACGCAAAAGGGCTGAGGTAGCATATCAATTCTAAGGTTTAATTCTTGGCCATTAACGGCAATGGTGGATGATATTTTTTAATTATTATCTAGATCATTTTGATATCTGGATATAAGTATTTAACATTTAATCATTTTGATTACAATTGTGACTGTGATTGAGAGTATGAGGTATATTATGCTAAATGATATCATTACATCATCCTCATTTGTCCTTCAGTTATTTATCCCCATCCATTGTTTCCTTTTAGGTGAAGTTCAAGAATGTACAATGTTACTATAATATCAGGATTTGAAAACTCAATATAACTGTCAAGTGTATAATGTGAAAACATAAAGAATGTAGAATGTGTCATTGACATTAACCAACGTGAATATAAATATTGTTTAAGCTGTTAATGAGATTATGGTGGAGCTGTCCTCCATGATGAGCTGTCATATTGGGACGGCTGTATTATAATCAGCCTGCATATGAAACCCATGTAGAGGCCTAGGCGAAACGAGCTCACAGAAAGGAGGTTACATTTAGATTTGTTTAACTATAGTGGTTGACAAGTTATTAAGAACCATCTTCAGCAATAGTTGCATGTTGATTTACAATTTACATATATTTGAATTAATATTTTTTTCTTTTAAGAAATTATATGTCAGATTCCATTTCATTATGATAAAGAAACACTAAAATACTTAACAGGAAGTTATCCAGGAATGCATTAGGCTCTGTAACCAACAGCCACAATGGAAACTGTGTTAACATACTAACCAACCAAATTTTAATGGAGAAGGGCATCCATGCTTCTCATCCTTGTCACATGCAC
The DNA here is from genome assembly GCF_046254945.1 of Alosa pseudoharengus. Lineage (NCBI taxonomy): Eukaryota > Metazoa > Chordata > Actinopteri > Clupeiformes > Clupeidae > Alosa > Alosa pseudoharengus. The sequence continues at coordinate 35,158,537 of NW_027468870.1, read as the reverse complement.
AAACCACTCATGAAGTTCTTATTAGAGGGCTTTGCTGATGTTGTCTGGCAGAGGACAACAACGCTAATGTTACTCTAAATTTGATCAATTTGAGGACAACTAATTGTCTATCCGTTTTCCTACTACATTATGTAACTTCAATGGAAGTAATTGAAAAGCAGTTGTATTTTGACAGAATGATATTTCAGAAAAGAACAACAGAAGCAAACCCACCCCTTATAATGATACCCCCCTCTGACAAATTGTCAGATATTCATAGACAGAATATATATTTGCATCTGATACTGCTATGGAAATATATATATATATTTATTTAATATATATTTCCATAGCAGTATCAAGTGAGATTAGTGCTAAGTGAGAAATTGTCTCTTATGAATGGCATATGTAACATAGTGTAGATGTTTTTCCCTTGTAACCTTCTTAGGCTCAGTGGTCCTGCAGCAGGCCTGATGAACCACGTGGTAGTACTCATTAAAGCCCATAGATGGAGTGCCTGGTTGCTAACGCTAAAACTTCTGTGTTCATTGTTCTGTTTAGATATGACTGTGATGTTTATATGTAGTAAACAGTGTTCTTAAGGCTAAGTGTTTAAAGAAGTTTAAGTGTAAATGTAAAGCAACAAAAAGCCATAAGCCCACTGTTGTTACAACAAAGGTAGCCACATATTCCATTGTAAGAATTAGGTTGACACTAGATTTTGGATTAATCATTTCTTGCCTGTAGACATGACCCAGTAAATTGTTGGTGCTCCCTATCTGCAGGTAATGGAAACCACTACCATTTACATCGTACCTCACACCCTTATGGTGGTGGGCCTTGGCGGTCTGGGAATAAACTACTTTGCCGGACGAATCTGTCAGGATGCCCTGGACCCGACTCGTTTCCCAGCGTGGAAGACCTTCCTGAAGCCCTACTACGCTTTTTCCCTGTTCATCTCCATTCTCATGTTCGTGGCGATGCTCTTGAGTTTCATCATGAAGGGCTCGCTGGAGTCGTCCCTGAAGACCGGCCTTAGGAACGGCATCCGCTACTACAAGGACACGGATACACCTGGCCGCTGTTTCCAGAAGCAGACCATCGACCACCTACAAATGGATTTCGAATGCTGCGGCAACGACGACTACAGGGATTGGTTCGAGGTGCAGTGGATCAGCAATCGTTACCTGGACTTCAGCTCCAAGGAAGTCAAAGAGTGAGTGACAAGGGTGTTGAAATAAGAAATATGGAAGAAAGAAGACAGGCAACAAGGGTGCACATAGGCAAACAGGCAATGTAACAGTCCGTGTACTGTAACAGTCAATTAAGCAATAGTAGCTGTAGAGTTGGATGGCCCACAGCACATGCAGCCATTCATATTCCTGAGCACATTCAATCCACCTATCACATACCAAAAGCCTAGACTATTCATCACCGGCTTATGTGTATGCAATGTGGTGTTTCCAAATAGAAATAGACTCTATCCCTAAAAAGCACACATGCAACGATTACTTCTACTGAAGTATTTGTTAAGAATATTTTGAATATGGAGAATTTCAGGATTTGTTGGAAATTTTCATTCATTCAAGATTAGCCACTTGGATAATATGAATGCTATACCAACATCTAGAGATCAAACAAAATGTCAATTCATCTTCTCAACCCATTCAATCTTTTCTCTGGCAGCCGCATCAAAAGCAACGTGGATGGACGTTACCTGATCGACGGTGTGCCCTTCAGCTGCTGCAACCCCAGCTCCCCTCGACCCTGCATCCACGCCCAACTGACCAACAACACTGCCCACTACAACTATGAGTACCAGACGGAGGAGCTCAACATCTACCTCCGTGGGTGCAGGGAGGCCCTGGTTGGCTACTACGCGGGCCTGATGAACACCATCGGAGGAGTTGTGCTCTCTGTCCTCCTGCTTCAGGTGAGAGTAGAGAACAAACAGAGTAAAGTGTGGTACAGTGACAATGGATAGAGACAAAGAATTCAGTTTTGATCCATGTTCTGGAAAGGAGATTTTTGTTAGATGTGCACACAATAAGATAAGACATAGTGCCAAAACCCCTCTCCAGATGAAACATTTTTGTATTCCTTGTTCAGCATTTACGATACGATACGATAAAGTAGTATCATATCATATCGATACGTATCGTATTGTATTGTATCGTATCGTATTGTATCATATCGTAAATGCTGAACAAGGAATAAAAAAAATGTTTTATGATGGAGCAATCAAGAGTCAAGCAAGAGTTTGTCAAACATAATTTGTCACAGTCTCTCCTAAAGGGTTGTAGCATTTTTTTCAAACAAAAAAATAATCCAGATGTGTTTTTTAAATAAATATACATTTTAGATGTACAACTTTGTGAGACTGCTAGGTAGTGGACATGAACATGAACATGAAAAGCTACATTGTAGTGTAGACACTTTCTAAAAACTACAAAAAGTAAACAAATGAATACATATACAGTTTTGTAAGGTTACTCAGATTGTGAATTTGTAAAAATAAAAACAACTAAAAAACGAATCATTGAATAATTACTTTCACCAACAAAGCCCCGACCTCTAATTATCATAAAATCACGTCACCTTCTTCCATATTTATCTTGCCCTATACAGAGCTCAGTCCTGGCCAGTCTCAGGTTCCTGCAGACATCTTTGGAGGCCCTGGAGGGCCAGGAGAACGTAGAGGCCGAATCAGAGGGGTACCTCCTGGAAAAGAGCGTGAAGGAGACAGTGATGGAGTATTTGGAGCCTGTGCTCAAACTCCTTCCGATGAACCAGGTGTCCTCTGAGGATGAAGAAGGGTCTGCACCTGCCTGAGACTCAAGATGGCCATCATCTTTTATGTTTCAATAGTGGAAGTGATGTTGTGATACCCAAATGAATATTTGAATTGGTACTGGTAAAAATTGAAATGCAACAACCTCCTGATATCACTTAACTTAAGTGAGCATTCCTGTCTGGAAAGAAGGTGCTGTACAGTTTGCCCAACATATACCGTCTTCAGTGGAGCCTGAGTAAAATGTTGACTATTTCCCCATAAAGTAATTTAATGTCAATGGTGAAATAAAACAAAAAATAATGTTGAAACATTTTATACGCAGTTGATGACCTACCTTTTTATGCAGTTTATTGACTTTGTCTTTAGCACCAATCAAACTGGGATCACAGTGAAGAGAATTACTGATCGGGCACAAAGTCTGCTCCATTTTTATACTTCATTAGTGTGGTTATTATCATCATTATTGGGGAAACTAAATTGGCCAATATTCATCTGGCTTTTAATTATGTTCATTTTTCAACCTTAGCACTGACAACAACACCAACAACAAAAATCTATTTGTGTGTTAAGCAACACAAGAATCCTGTTAAATTATAAAACGCTGGCTGTAGTGACTCATTGCTCTGCTATGTAACTGAAGAAAAAATACAGTACTGTATTCTTGCATAATAAATGTTGAGGTTTTTAAACTGCCTTTTGAGTCATCTGCTTTTTGAAAAGAATGGTAAAGAATTAAGAGATAGTGTGTGGCGACAAAGTTTTTTTTTTGTTTGTTTTTTTTAAATTTTATTTCCCCTTGCCAGCACCTCAGAGGGTGTGCATTCTTTTCTATATTTATACATCTGCTTTTTGTACATTTATTTTAATGTAATATAAGGGGTGACATTTTTCCCAACAGTATGTCAGGAGCCCCGAACTCCTGATTATACTATTGATTTACTTCCATTCTATATCTCAATAGCAGGAACACACACAAATCACAAATAGTAAGATTCTCAGGTCTACTGTATGGCCAGACCCAGACAAGTACACATACATACAGAGACGCATGCGTGCACAGCCACACACACACACCTGAATGTCAGTAACAGAAATAGGATTATGAAGATTGATGATTGATGTCAGTAATGCAGTGAAAGCCCTGTGTGTCTTTGTCCTCTGCCTGACACCCTTCAAAACTCTGCTAATCCCTGTGGTTAATACCTGAACATGCTGCTCCAGCAGACATTTGTTTAGTGGGGTACTACTATGGGGTTCATTTTTTGACAGAAATCTCAAAATGTTTTCTCAAAATTTTATACATGATTAAAGTAATAATATATAGTAATAATATGACACTTTTAAGATACCTTAATATTCACAGAAATTGACGGAGGTTTTAATCATAGCGCTATCCCTCTGATTAAGCAGAACATTGGGCCTTTGTCATCTGCGGTCCGGCCTAGTCTGAGGAACCTTGACATTTGACAAATCCCTATCTTTTGAAACTCACATCAAATCACTGACCAAATCATGTTTTTTCCACCTACACCTGTGGTAGGCTATCTCAGTCAGAACTGGAGATGATCATCCCTGCCTTCATTTCCTCCCGTATTGACTATTGCAATTCACTCTTCTCCTCAATCAACAAATCTGTCCTTCACTGCCTGCAATACATTCAAAATGCTGCTGCTAGGCCCCCCGGTCTCTCAGGTCTATCAACCAAAATCTGCTATCCACGCCACACACTCGTCTGAAGACGTGTGGGGATAGAGCCTTTGCTGCTATGGCACCCAGACTCTGGAATGTTCTGCCAATCAGCATTAGGTTTGTTGTATTTTTACTTTATTTTATTTTTTAGACTATTTTACTATGCCTATTGTTTATGCACATTGTAAAGCACTTTGTGATCATGTCTGTGAAAAGCGCTGTATAAACAAATTTTATTGACTTACTTACTTAATTGATAACCTCTATGGGCCTCTAAGGCCTAAGGTCTATGATTAGGCCTAGACTATTTAATGTGATAATATTAACATTTATGATTAAAAAAAATAATTACAAACAAATTTGAAAGTTGATTAATGAAATGTTGAACTTTTAAACCTGTAAACACAGGTAAAGAGGCTGAAGGTAAACCATAGAACATGTCCCTTTTCATTTCAATTTAAAAAAAGCCACAATCAGATTGGATCACCCCGGCTTCCGTAGTCAAAGTAATCCAGTCTTTACAACAGTTTTTAAAGTCATTTTGGTGTAAAATTTGTTTTCTTTTAGCAACGATATTTTCAGCGCGAGTAACACAGAAGTACATCCGGAAGAAAGGGAAGGGACGATTTTATATCATCTGATGTGCGTCACTGCGATAATTTTATTGGCTCATAGATAGGGAGTTTTAATTAATGTTAAGTGTCTGTCATTGTTGGTAGTAAGCGAGCTAGCTGGCTGAAATCAAGCTAGCTAGCTAGCTTGGAAAAATAGTCCGCCTTGTCATGTTCTGTTATGTTCGCTTCGCGCAGCTGATATAATAGTGTAGCCAGGATACGTATTACAATATACGTGCGTGCGGGAAAACAAGCTTGTAAACAGACAGATACCTTGTTAGCCACTGATGCTGAAGAACTCTAACGTTAGCTAACGTTAACCCTACAGGTCACTGCAACTGAGTTGTTACAATTGTATCCAGTTGCAGATTGCTAGCAACAAGCTAGCTGGCTTGCGACAGTTTGTGTCGAAGTAGAAAATACGGAAATGGCATCTACGTATGGCCGACACCAATTAATTGACTGGAGTTAATGGAAAAGAAATTCAAGTTTCGGGCGGCAATGATTGTCTGATACACAGCATTTTGTTGACTTTATATACCTAGAAAGAAAATATTACAGATAACTTCGCTGATATTTTATGCGAGTCTATTTGGGTCGTGTAACCCTTGCAAACAACGAGACGAGCTTATGAAGATTAGTCAAAACAGCAGGATGTCAAAGGGATTTACGGTGGTCATAAGTGAAAAACAAAACAATGCCTGCCATCAATACCAGACAATTCGAGATGATCTCCTGCACTTTATGCCAAAAAACTAGTAATCGGTAGTGTGCATTTCTACTGCTTTACTTGGTATAGTTTAGATGATAGGGTTGTACACCGGAAGAGAAATCTATTCAGCTTGCTGTTCGATTGTGAAATATAAGTTACTTTACATTTCATAAGCACTATGTCTGGAGACAGCAGCAGCAGCAGCAGTAGTGGAGAGGACTCTGATAAAGAGACCAGGAAGAAAGTATGTACTGTCAAACACGAAATCACTAATGGTAAGTAACAAATGAGTTTCACCCACTATCATTAATCTGTCATAAATCTGTGACTTTTCGCTCACTAATGTGCCTCATATTCTGTCAGTGCGATGAATGAGGGCTACACTCGTCTTAGCATTCTGCTGCCGTAATATGTTGCTATTACTACATTACGTTGTATGCCAAACAGCTGCAGACCCACCCTGTTGATGGCATACATGAGAAACCAATATTCTGGCTTTTATTGATATTCTGCATTGATGCTCTTTGGTACTGAGTGGCATCTCGGCTATCTGGGGAGAGCCTCAAGTAGCCTTTGTGTATCTGTGTGTCTCACTGTATTTTTAACTTTGCCCTACAGCAAACCTTACAGGGTACACTGAAAAAGTGGGTGTGGAGAACTTTGAACTTCTGAAAGTGCTGGGCACTGGAGGTAAGATACATAATACTGATTCATTCTTGCTGGGTTTTTTTTGTGTGTTTTAAGATCTAAAGCCACCCTCAACCGATTGATCAACTTTACCCTCAAATGGGTGTAGCCTATGTTAATTTGGGAATGTATGCTGTAGGACCAGGCCTGTATGTACATGTGCTTTCTGCTGTGTGGATGACTGATAACTCTGTGGGGCCGGAATGAGAATCAAGCATGCCAATGGAAGCAAGAGTGTTGCTCCTGTACTGTCCCTTTGTTTTTTCTGGTTGTTTTCACATTTATCATCATTTTTTTTTATGTCTTTTCTTTTCCTGTGCTGTGCAGCTTATGGAAAAGTGTTCCTCGTGAGGAAGACAAGTGGTCATGATGAAGGGAAGCTTTATGCTATGAAGGTCAGTACTGCAGCTCCAGTCTGATTATCCAGTGTTGTATACACACAGTGGGCCCTTCTTCAACACACACCTGATATTTTATTATAGAAATCTTAATGATCCTAAAAGGTGCTGTTATTACCCAGTGTGGTTTAATCCTAATCACGAGGAAGTATATCGCTCAGTGTTTCTTGGCCGACGTTCAGATGTGCACTCCCTTTATGCTCTCCCTCATAAGTGGACGCACCCATGTTCAGTTAAAAGTGTAATAATGGGGAAGATCAGACTAGGTGGATCCCTTTTGTCATTCTGTCCTCATTAATTAGAGTACCTTCATCTGTAGGTGTTGAAGAAAGCAGCCATTGTACAAAAGGCAAAGACTGCCGAACACACACGGACTGAAAGACAAGTTTTGGAGCACATTCGTCAGTCTCCCTTTTTAGTTACACTGCACTATGCCTTCCAAACGCAGACGAAATTGCACCTTATACTTGGTAGGTACTTTTTCAGACATAAAAGCATGACACATTTGACATTATGGTTTTTGTATTTTTTTTTTGGCTTTGTTTTGAAAATGATGTGTCTCGATGCACGTTTCAGGTGCTTGATTTACTTGGTTGTGCTGCAGTACTGTGTTGCAGGGATATTATTAAGATATACCATGCTGTCTCTTCTAGACTATGTTAGTGGTGGGGAGATGTTTACCCATCTTTACCAACGAGACCACTTCTCTGAAGATGAAGTTCGGATCTACATCGGAGAGATCATCCTGGCCTTGGAGCATCTGCACAAGGTAGGACCCTCAGCAGGTGTTGAATGTCTGTCAGACTTGTGCAACAGGATAATCTTTCTTGGACAAACTGAATTATACTATAACTATAAACGTTTGACTCTCTGCTGTGGAAACAGTGCAAAATTCTGTTCTGGGCTAAAGAAAATGAGTTTGGAAATGATACATTTTTGGGTTTACAAGTCCCGGTCTAGCGTCCAGGTATGCATGTATTGTCTTTCCAAGTATGACATAATTCAGATGTAATGTCAAGAACAAACAGTACAAACAGCAACTCTGCACGAAGACACAATCTTTGCTCCTCACTTAAGTTCAATTCATTGAGAAAGAGCTCTCAGGATTTGTTTCTGTTGGATAACTAGGCTACTTTGTGAATCTTCTGTATTGGTGATGTTAATTTCTTAAGTCTGAGCTTCATGTTAAGGGTACCAGCTGATCCTGAAAAGTGTTAAAGGTTCTGAAGGCCATTGTAAAAAGTCCATTGAATTCACAGGCTTGTGTTCAGATTCCTCAGGAGGTGCAAGGCATGCATTAGGGCATGCACCAAAATATCAACCAGAACCATTTGCAAGGAGACTGACTGAGCTTGCCCGCTCTGTGTATTTGTGGCTGGCAGATATGCTAATGGGATTGATTATATCTTGTCAGTAGCACGCATGGGTTGTAGCGTCACATTTCATTTTGTCAGAGCAACTGAAGGCCTTGTAGGTCCTCAGAGACCCTGTGTTTTCTGATTTTTTAAAAACATCCTCAGCTTCTCCCAGGGCTTCAGTACTGCACATATTTTAACTAGGGGTTTTAAGCATGCAAGTTTGGTAGTCTTTATATGTTGTCGATCTCCATGTTGTTTGCAATTGACTGTTTTTATCTTCTTTTGTGCTACATTTGACCGTGATATTATGTCAAGTAATTTATACTGCCAAGAATTGAATCTATTGACATACCACTCAGAGTTTGTAAGTGTTGTTGTCTTTACACAATGGGGCTTCGGTTGTTGTACGGTCGGTGTAATTATGAGCCTTTCTGCACTTGCGATGCATTTCTACTTACAGATGAAAATCTCTTGAAACACAGATGGAAATATGTGGACCAAATGAGTAGAATTTACATTGAATTGTAACCAAAAAATAATGAAGTCATTCTTGTCCACCTGAATCAGTTTTAGAAAAAATGAGGAAATGGACATCATTTGTAGTCTGCAGAAGCAGCTGGTGAAGGCTATTATAAGGAAACTTGCATGTGTGCACCCACCTAGGTCGTGGCATGAGTTTTGTACAAGCCTTGCTCCTTGACTATTCTGATAGGGGGAAAAAAACTGCTTCCAGGCATGTCATGGTATTCCAGTTTTAGTAACTGGATGAAAAAACACACACACACACTGTTCACTCTGTTCACTGTGCAGCAGTGCTGTGTCCACATGGAGAACTCCATTTTGATGGTTGAACACTGAACACAGAAAACAAATTTGCAGCCAGCCTATATTGTTTTTAATCGGCGAAAGGTTGACACACAAATATGACACTAAAAAAATCACCATGTCATCATATCAAGTACACAACGTGATCAACTGAAACAGGTGTGGGCCGGCTACATTGTCTATTGATAATGGCAGTTTCACTACAGTCAAAACCAGTGTAAGATGCGTAGAGCATCATGGGAAATAGGAACCAAGACGTGCACAGTACCCCATTAGGCACCCTGTCTGTCTTATGTGATTTGCAATTCAACAACCTTTTTAAATGAAAGTGTGTAAGCTGACTGACTTTCGGCTTGTTCCTGTCACCTCTGTATGAAATGTTAAGCAGTTGTGCTGTAGCTTGTCCATTTCGAACAAGCACACTGAAAAACGACACGATGCCTTGGCCAAATGTGATGATGTGTGGTGATTTTGAATGGCTGCTCTGAGAATGTGTTTTTAAGCTTTGGGGGGGAAATGTGTCTGCATGATTGAGGAAAACCTGTAAGGTTGTCAAGCTGTAAATGGCTCCACTTTAAAGGAATTACGGAGCACAAATTAGCCATTTAAATGTAATGGCCTCGCCGCTGTTCTGTCAAGGCTCCCCAGCAGAATGCCTTTATTACAGCTTTGGGTACTGGTCAGTGTTGTAGTTGTACGGTCTTCTTTATTTTGATTCTGTTTGGCACAATCTTTTTAGCTTGGCATTGTGTACCGGGACATCAAACTGGAAAATATCCTGTTGGACAACGAGGGGCATGTGGTGCTGACTGACTTTGGCTTGAGTAAGGAGTTCCTGGAGGAAGAGGTACTGTTGTCTTTGTACTCAGATTATGTGATTAAACTGACTACAGCTAAACCAAACCAACCTAGTGAGACATCTCTGCTTGGATGGTGGGGGAGGCTGTATCTGTATTCAATATTTTGTCAAGCAAATACACATATACACTCGATAATAGCATCATACAGTCAAGAATAAAGACACAGAGAATTGTTTTATTTAGTCCAGTTGCCCAGATGTCTCCAAGGATGTAGTTATCTTATACATTGGAATTTTTAAAAATCACTGATCTTTTGGACCATTTGTTTGCGTTAGTTAGAAAAACCCCTCCAGCCTCTCCACAGATTATGCCTCTAATATAAGTAATCTTGGAGGTATGTGACAAAATCTTTATACTTTATACCCGATGAGTCTATATCAGAAACATTTGTAACTGCAATTCACAAGAAAACATGGTCAACATGAGCTTTACCAGACAAATATTAATGAGACTAACATTAATACATCCAAATGTAATGATGATGAGGCAGTAGAATGGTGCCACCCTTTTGAAACAAATGTTACACAAATGGAATTTAAAACTCTGACCTTACTTTGAAGAAAGAAGAAAGCCAAAGACAAGCTATGACAAGATAATCAGTATTTTTATCATGCATATAGAATAAGGTGGCTTGAATTTTTACACTAGACATTTGTTAGATTTGATAAGAGCTAGTGCCAGTGTAAAATCAAAAACTAGCATTTCTGTCCACTATGTTTATTTTTGAACCAGACACTCATGTCCACTATGTTTATTTTTGAACCAGACACTCAGGCACACAATGTATGCCATTTTTATTTAATACCTCCAAATTGGTCATTGGTTCTGACCTCAGTGTTCTAATGGAACACTCTGTGTTAGCAGAAAGAGAGGACCTACTCGTTCTGTGGCACTATTGAGTACATGGCGCCTGAGATTATCCGCGGGAAGTCGGGACATGGCAAGGTAAGGGGGCTTCCAGCCTTTCATGCACTCTGAATACAAAGTTATTCTCGGCTTATGCCCACCTGATCTGGTGTATAACACTATACTGTATGTCCTCTCTGCTATAAGCTCAGACTACAGGACCATTGTGGTGTTTGTAAATGCTGCATCAATGGGGTTTTCTATTATACAGTGAACAAAATAATTTTGATATCTCATTGAGTTGTCACAAGACACACAAATGCATAAGAATGGCTGCCAGTTGAGCTTTCTTACTCGTGACATTTAGTTAGCTTTGTAATTGTGGTGTTATTAGCGAGTGTCGGGCTGAGCTGCATCATGGGAAATGGAGCATTCGTTGGCAATTATTGCCGTCTGTGTACTCTAGAGTGATTCTCCATCCATGCTAAAACATGGCAGACAATTGACCTCAAAACCTAGACAAAGGCTGTTTAAGCGGGTAAAATTGACTGAACAGCTATGTGCAACTAATCAAGGGCACCATTGATGAAGTGTCGCCTAGACCTGCTCCAATTTGGGTCTGCTTTGACCTTCTGTGTCCTGTCAATACTGTTTTTTGTCCTTTCTGTTCCTTGTCATTTTTGTGCATCCTCACAAACTCAACCCTGTTTCATTCCTGTCTGTGCTCTACCACTGCTGTGCAGTCGGTGGATTGGTGGAGTTTGGGGATCCTCATGTTTGAACTGCTGACTGGAGCTTCGCCGTTCACCTTGGAGGGCGAGAGGAATACGCAGAGCGAGGTGTCCAAGTGAGTCACTGTCTGTCAGAGCCACTTCCACAAGCTTCCCACGGTCACTGAAATCCTTTGTTGTTTTGAAATTGGAATTTTCCAAAAGTCATTAAATTCAGTAGAATTCATAGAATTTGATTTTGTCTTATTCACAATGAAATAATCATACTCTTCCATGGATAATTTTGCAATTTTACTTGAATTGACATAGCCTCACTAGCCTATTAGAAAAGGAGTGAAAAGGTTGCATTGGGATTAAAGTATGCAATTTTGTGCACTGGGTTATTTAAGGACATGGACATTTCAGTAAGGTCCTTGAAAAGACGTGGAAACATTTTTCAATGCTAATGAAAATTGGCAGCAACCCTGCTCCAGTCATCTGTCCACATATGGTGTACTCATTTGTCCTGCCCTGTGTCCATCTTATCTCTCGTCCCTCTCTCTGTCTGTGTCTCAGGCGGATCCTGCGCTGCGAGCCCCCGTTCCCGTCCATCATCGGTCTCCTGGCACAGGACCTCCTGAGGAAGCTGCTGGTCAAAGACCCTCACAAGCGACTCGGCTCAGGACCCAAGGGTGCTGACGACATCAAGACTCATCCGTTCTTTAAGGTCCTCACACCACCACTCTTCTATCTATAACACTCATTAACTTCTTTAACACTAGGTATATAGAATACCGTAATTACCCAACTATTAGCCGAGGTTTATACATTGATTTTGCAAAATTTCTTCAGCTATGAGGTTAATACACGGGGGCAATTAATATGGTATTAATATGTTTTTTCGTTTTTTTAACTTGCATAAAACACTGTCCTGCAGTTTATACACAATGTGGCTAATACACAGGAAATTACTGTAGATGTGACTGTATTCCGTGATGTATAGATTTTTCAGATGCTCAGTGTCAGAGCAGATGTTTAGAATGAATACCCCTTTATGTAGAGAATAACAATACAGCTTATCTAAAAAAAAACAAGTTTCTTTTACTTTATATCCTTTTAAGGGAATCAATCTTGCCTCACCGGATTAGAGTGTTCTGGTTTTAAAAAGAAAGAAAGAAAGAAAAGAAAGCTGCTGTCTGCCATCTTGAGTGGAGGGTTGTAGCCAGCCAGCATACTAGTGAGTTGGGGGGGTGGGGGGGGGGGGGTTGGTGCAGGTCGGCATGAGGCTCTCAGAGGTATTATATGTACTGAAGAACATGAAATGAAATGTACGGTCATACATCCAAAATGAGGGGGAGCTCTGTTGAAGCCATTTCTCTTTTTTCCCTGATGGTAATTTTGATACCATAGATTTAATAGAGACCCAGTCAGACCAATAGTATGAAAAATCAGGAACAGAGTTTATTTACAATGATGCACATCAAGGGAGAGACAGCATGACTTCACCTAAAGATCCATCAGCTGCTCTAACTAGACAAGGAAATAGTTAGGGTTTAAGTATCCTTCCAGGCTGACGGGAGATGGCGTTGGTCATCCCATCTCACGTGGACTACACTGAATCAGACCCTGATTAGTGGCAGCCTGGCAATCCGGAGAAGATAGCTACTGACGCAGCCATGCAGAACAGTGAAACACTGCAAAGTCATAATATTCCTGCTTATCTCTAAACACAGTCACACACAGATATACACAGGGACAGTACAGATATTACATAGAATCATACTTTTAGTATCAAAGTGACCCACTAATGAGAAATGCAGAACATTAAACCACATATTGGAATATTGGACATAATGTTCTAATCCACTTTCTCTCAGTCCCCCTTTTTCAGCCTTTATGGCTGGAACATTTCATCAAATAGTGTCACTGGGAAAATGCACAAAATATAAATGATTATATTTTTGAAACAATTGTTTCATCAAAGTTAGTCAGATCCAAATAAGCAGGTACATGACTAGATATATGATTTAACTGATTTCTTCATAAGTCATGAAAAATAGATACACATGATTGGTGTACAATAACAACGACAGTAAATCAAAAATAATTTATTTGGTCAATCCCCCTAAACTATTCAGAAACTCGTCTATATAATTTCAGGTTGGGATAATCCCATTGGTGTACCACCTTTTCAGATTATCAACCGATTTAGAGGCATCAGGACATAAATCACATGTATATAAAAATAATAAGTTCTGAATCAAATACTCTCAAGTTCCCCTTTGACACCAAACAATAGCACAAATCTGATTGAATCAGAATGAGCCTACTATTTAACTGAGAGTAATGCAGTAATTGTGTCTCTTTACCATGTGTAATACTTAGGCAAAGCTGAATATAAAACCAAAATACATAAGAAATGTCTCTCAGCAATTCTCAAATAGAACCCAATAAAGGAAATGAATCAAATGAAACAACATGGCTACATGTATAAAAGTGACCCTGACTGTCTTGATTTCTCACAGGGTGTGAAGAAAAGTTTATATACCACAGAGTACCAGTGATAAAAACATTAACCAAACAGTTTAAGGGCGGGGGAAAAACAATAGACAAAAGAAAAAGGAAAAAGTAGAGTCTGTAAGGCTCCCCCTTTTGATCACTCATTGCACCTGAAACAAAACACATAGATATACATATCTGTGCCCAAGGCCCCAGTAGTGCTTCCTAAGTTTCAGCTAACATTATTAAAAAGATTTCAATTGCAATACTGCTATGATCAGTCACCAAATTAGTAATTAGCAATGAAATATAAATTCACATGATCATGATCTTCATGGATACTCTTTTTTTCTTGTGTGCCTCATATCAAGAATTGTTTATCATACAGCAAAGCTAAGTTATCTTAACCTTTTTCCACATTGTTTAAAGCAGGCCTAAAGGAATGTTTAAAATAATTTGGTTGGCTAGGTGTGTGTCCAACATGTAATAATTTTGTTGTGCAGTAAAATGTCTCATTCAGCACCAAACAAGAATTTTTGCCGACTGGTCACCTGATAAACTAGTTAGATGAAGCTAGATAAAGTTTTACGCTGTAGCCCAAATCAATGACAGATAACGTGACTGACGACCACGATAATTTCGGTAGATTTTGCAAATTTATGTGTTAAGAAGAACGTTTTCTGTTGTTTATGTTTTGTTAGGCAACATGTATTAACACATTCATTTGTGACAGAAGAAACGGGAAGTTCCCCATTACCTGTGAAAAATGCCCATCTGCATTCATGTAATGACAACAGTCAGTAGCCCACTATAACTCCTTCTCGTACTGTTTGGTCTCTTTATTGTCTTACAGATCAAGTAAAATCGTACAGTTTGCCCTCTAAGCCCAACGTGTAATCATTTTGTTGTGCAGTAAAATGTCTCATACAGCATCAAACAACTAAGCATTTTTAGCCGACTGGTCACCTGATAAAGTTTTACGCTGTAGCCCAAGTCAATGACCGATAACGTGAGGACGACCACATAAGCTACAAATAATTTCGGTAGAGTTTGCAATTGCAAATCTCTGTGTTAAGACAAACGTTTTCTGTTGTATAGGTTTTGTTAGGCAACATAAATTAACACATTTTGGTCTCTTTATTGTCTTAATTGTATATTGATTTACTAATTGCAGCACAAGTCAAATTTCATTCAACATGTGCGTGTAATTTTTCTTTTATAATTAAGTGTTCCACGTGTGCTAAAAAGTGCCCCCCCCCCCCCGAGCACCTGCCCCCCAAAATGTCTGTGCACGCCACTGTCAAGCGTAACTACACCCATAGTCATACAACTCAAGCGTGACTACTCAGTCACTTAATCAAATGTTGGTGGTTTGTTACCTTACTTGTTGTTGTGAGCAGATCTCTCATATATTAGAATCTCAGGCTTCTCTGAGTATATCTTATTCTAGGGCTAGGGCCTGAATCACCAGGGGAAAAAAAGGATAGGATGGGCTGTAGCAACCTAACAGCCCTGGTCTGCTTGTAAGTCTCTGGTTTACTCGTTGCTGCGTGTTCAGCTCCCTTACGGGTGTTTCCAGAGGCCCATCCCCAGAACCAGGACTGAAAGATCACCCCCTCCATTTTGTTCCAAAGGAAGAAACAAAACACTTAGGACGGTAGAAATTATTCAAACAAAATAAAATAATTAAGGCATGTTGACCAAACACAAACCAAAACAAAACATGTTGCCACTCTTGACTGTTAATATGGTATGCTATCAACATCAAAATGTAATTTTTCAAAATAATGTAAGACCCCTCTGACAAGCATGCTGTCCATGTGTGGCTGCCACAGACAGACAAAGGTCCCAAGTAAGTTAACTTTCCCTTAACAACGCAGATGAGGCGGAAGTTTTCTTAGATTCAAATAACTTTGCAGCTCCGAACAAACTATGCCAAATAATAGTTCAAGCAGAGACAGGTTGACACTCAGACATGTTAGTATCAGAGAGTAGCAGACAATTGCAAAGCACACTTACACATAACCCGTAGGTCAGAAACATACATAGACGTACATGTTGAGACATAAACTCATAAACTCATGTTCCTGATTGGTTACCGTAAAGTGACTGGTCTCAAAATTTGACAGATTTTCCAATTTAGCAAACCCAGTGATTGTGATCACTCACCCAGACCCGTACTCAAATCATCTGTAACTCTCCGGAGATTCGTTGACGTAAGCCCAACCTGTGTGCGCACACAATTTGTTCCTTTTTTTTGCGGGCCGATAGCTGCTACAACAGACTACCACCCAAACTGTCTATTTTTAAGACAGGAGCTCTACTCAACGCAATCATAATAGCACTTTAAAGGAACAAAACGTACTACTCACCGAGAGCGCTTCTTTCCAGCGGGCTGAGGGATCACACACAGTAAGTTTGGTTAAAAGAACAGTCCTTAATTCAATAGATCAATATAATCCTTATCAATCTTGGTAGAACCTCCATAAACTGATGGTAATTTTGATACCATAGATTTAATAGAGACCCAGTCAGACCAATAGTTTGAAAAATCAGGAACAGAGTTTATTTACAATGATGCGCATCAAGGGAGAGACATCATGATTTCACCTAAAGATCCATCAGCTGCTCTAACTAGACAAGGAAATAGTTAGGGTTTAAGTATCCTTCCAGGCTGACGGGAGATGGCGTTGGTCATCCCATCTCACGTTGACTACACTGAATCAGACCCTGATTAGTGGCAGCCTGGCAATCCGGAGCAGATAGCTACTGACGCAGCCATGCAGAACAGTGAAACACTGCAAAGTCATAATATTCCTGCTTATCTCTAAACACAGTCACACACAGATATACACAGCGACAGTACAGATATCATACAGTCATTACATAGAATCATACTTTTAGTATCAAAGTGACCCACTAATGAGAAATGCAGAACATTAAACCACATATTGGAATATTGGACATAATGTTCTAATCCACTTTCTCTCATCCCTTATCTGTATTTTTCCCTCTCTCTTTTCCTCTCATTTTTTTTCTTTCTCACTCAATCATTCACTCACTCATGCTGTTAATTGCTTTTATTTCCATTCTTAAATAGAGAGACACACACACACACACACACACACACACACACACACACACACACACACACACACACTGCACTGTACACTTCATTAATGAAATATTTACATACATGCAGGGGCTCAACTGGTCAGATCTGGCCGCCAAAAAAGTTGCCAGCCCCTTCCGTCCCGAGCTGCGGAATGAGCTGGACGTGGGGAACTTTGCCGAGGAATTCACCGGGATGGAGCCAGTCTACTCACCCGCCAGCACCCCTCCCAGTACTGACCGTCTTTTCCAGGTACATTCTGTTCTCCCTCCCCATCTCCCCACAAGCCCTGTGCTGTGAACTTAGACACCTGCAAGTTGGAAATAGAACTGGGTTTGCGAGGCACTCCATTATTTTAGCACCTTAAATATGCTGTGTAGGTAGATATTTTATTCTGTCAGGAGCTGTTATTAGGCCCCCTAGAGATTTATCTTAGTTCTCTTGATAAATGTATGATGCATGAGGCCGATTTGTCCTCTGTAACTAAGAAAGTTTAAAACCATGCAGCTCGATTAATGGGGAGCTGGCTTTGAGAAATCACCACACACACACACACATACACACTCACACTCACACACCATCTTTTGCTTGCTCTCCCTCTAGGGTTACTCCTTCATCGCACCGTCCATTCTGTTCAACAAAAACGTTGTCATGGGGGACTTCCTGGAGAACCAGGTGAAGGTGGACAAGCCAGGGTCAGCCACGGTGCAGCGCAGTGCAATGCTAAAGGTAGGGCACGCAGCTGATCCCAGTGCAGTGCAATGCTAAAGGTAGGCCACACAGCTGATCCCAGTGCAGTGCAATGCTAAAGGTAGGCCACACAGCTGATCCCAGTGCAGTGCAATGCTAAAGGTAGGCCACACAGCTGATCCCAGTGCTGAGATTTCTCATAAAATCTCTTTTAAAATCTCATTTAAAGGTGATCTAAGCGGTTTCTAAGCTAAAACATTTTTCAGTCACATACCTGTACAGCAAACATCTCCTCACAATCCGCTAGCTGTCTATCCCCAGAATACACTGTAAAAAACACAGTCTCTGTAGCCAGCCCAGTTTCAGTTGTACAGGAGGAAAGGGAAAGGAGAGGCAAGCTAGCTCTCTGTTTTGTTTGAACGTCAACAGAAGTGACAGTACTCAACATCGCTTAGAGCACCTTTAAGAACATCAGTGGTTCAGTGAGATGGGGGTGGCGAGACTTGGCCAATGCTTTTTATGGGGGTTCACCAGGCAAAAGGAAGTCATAGTCTTTTGGTCCTTCCTCTTTAAATCTGCTGTATTTGAGCGCAACAGCCTGCCAAAGGCCTGCTTCTCAAGTAGCTGGCTGTTTGTATAGCTCTCTAAAAATGATGGCATTTTTGCAGTAATCTCACCATCTTAATATGATTTAGATTTTTTAAGAAAAAAAAAAGATGAATTCACATTTACAGATTCATGCTTATGTGTGCATATGTATTATATGCTGTGCACACACACACAAGGGTCTTCAGCTCCATTAGTGAAGCTAGTAAATATGCTCTGTGCTGAAGTGTGCCCCCCCCCCCCCCTGCATCTCTGTGCCTGCAGGACTCTCAGTTCTTCCAGCAATATGAGCTGTGGCTCCAGGGCCCTCCGCTGGGGGAAGGCAGCTTCTCCGTGTGCAGGAAGTGCCGACACAAGCAGAGTGGCCAGGAGTACGCCGTCAAAATCGTCAGCCGTAGGTGAGCCAAAGGACCCCAACACACACACACACACACACACACACACACACACACAGACACACACACACACACACACACACACACACACACACACACACACACACACACACACACACACACACACACACACACACACACACACACACACACACACACACACACACACACACACACACACACACACACACACACACACACACACTCTCCAAACACTGCCTTTAATACGGATCATTTACTGTTGGCCTTCGGCACTGCTGGAGAGGCTTATCTGGATGGCGCTGTTGGTTTGTTGGTGTCGTTGTCACAGTGTGTGTGTGTGTGTGTGTGTGTGTGTCTCATAAATGTGTGTTACAGGATGGAGTCGATGACACAAAAGGAGATAGCGGCCCTGAGGCAGTGCGAGTCTCATCCCAATATTGTCAAACTCCATGAAGTTTACACCGACCAGGTAAATAAAGACACACACACACACACACACACACACACACAACAGCAACAGACACACAATCTTACAGTACATCTTACATACGCTGTGTGACAGCAACGATAAACACAGAAGCAAATGCAAAATGATCTTCAGTATCACCAACACTATTCCTTCCACACCCCTGTTTGTATGTCCTGTCGCTTGTCATCTGATGAGCTCATGTTACCCCACCCCCCCTCCTCCACCCTCTCCACAGCACCACACGTACCTGGTGATGGAGCTGCTGCGTGGCGGGGAGCTGCTGGAGCGCCTCAAGCGGAAGAAGCTGTTTGCGGAGTGGGAGGCCAGCAAGCTGATGAGCAGCCTGGTGTCGGCCGTCAGCTTCATGCACGAGGCCGGCGTGGTGCACAGGGACCTCAAGCCAGAGGTGGGTGGGGGCGCCACTCAGGCAGCCAGCCAGCACACAGGGAGCTACCATCCCTTTACGCCACAGTGTGGTGTTTGTATTGTACGGTTCATACTTGAATTATGTTCACAATATTTCATTGTGAAAAAAGGAAGTAATACACCAGCTCAGGTGAAGAAGAATGCAACATTCAGGAAAAGATCTGTCGGCTTACTTAGATGTTCTGATGGCTAAGTGTTGATTCATTTCTTGTGTCTCTGCTAGCAGAATTGATTGGTGAGAGTCTGAAATGTTACTAGGAAACACAAAACTGACATTGATGAGTGTTGTTCCAAATTTGCGTCCAATCCGCTCCATTCCCTGGTCTCTTGCATAATTCTAGCAGTGTCACCCATTTCTGTGTCAAACCCTAAAGAAAACAGAACAGAAATTGTACTGCCGGTGAGTTTCATCTCCACCTAAGACAGGCACTGTAAGGTGGGGGGTGGGATCTCTCTTTCACTCTCACTTACACTATCTCTGTCACATACACACAAACACACACACACACACAAACAAACACACTCTCGCCTGACAGAAAGACATTTGAATCAAGAAGTGGGGTGGGCGTCAGAAATGTTTGTGCTTTCACCGTGGCAGGTTGACGCAGGCATTGTGTGCGGTGGTCGAAAATAGAGAGCGGCTGTCTGGCAGTCGTGGAACGGGGAGGCGGCGAGTCGGCAGTCTCCGAGGCGGGCAGCTGGTGCGAGACAGCTCTGTGTGATTGTAATGAGAATGTTCTAGTCGTTGATCTGGCTCACTCCTTCGATTGCCATGCTTTTGTTCGGCTACGTCTGTCATCTTCCAACTTCAAGCCACCGCGGGGGGGGGGGGGGGGTAATTGAGTAAGAAAAATAAAAAATATGTGTTTTTCACAGGAAATGACCGGTATGAATCACCTCTTCAATCAGACTGATTAACAGCTACTGAAAGTGTGTATGCAGATGCCACACGCTTCCTTTGTGCCTGCAAATAATGCATTCATTCAGACTGTAAAAACGTTTTGCTGTCCTTCCATTCGGTTGCAGGGTCTGACAGTCCCAGTCCGCAGCATGTGTGGTTTCCACACACACACACACACACACACACACACACATACACACCGTCTCTCCTGCCTACTCTCGTCTCACGGCTGCCCTGTCTGTAATGTGCTTGTTAAGCGGGCCCACCGTGCCCCTGGCATGTTTGTCATGTTTGCTCCCCAGTGCCTCCCAGGCTGCCGCGCTCAATTATTAATTTAGGTCGCTTGTCGCGCGGCGCACGCCTCGGCGTCGGTGCGTTTGTTGCTCGGGCTCTCCGTGTTCAGATGTGCTGTTAGTCGGGGAGCAGTGAGCTGATGGTAGTGCGGTCGCGCTGACATGAACGCAGAACTGGAGATAAGAGGCGATTAGACGACCACAGCCAGTGAGTGTAGAAAACAGAACAGTGGAACGGTTGAATTTATGAAGACTGGCCCAATGTGTAACCTGTGACCAAACACTGTAGCTATTTTGCTAGTTTCACTCTTATTGAACCTTCAGATTTCACATACAGTGAGCAAACCGCACGTTTGTCATACAGTATTTAGGTGAGCGTGAATACGAAGGGGGACTGGTAATCCACTGTCTCACTGCTGTCCCTCTGTTGCACGCAGAACGTGCTGTTTGCGGATGAGGGCGAGGACGCGGTGCTGAAGGTGATCGACTTTGGCTTCGCCCGGCTGTTCCCGGCGGGCAGCGCTCCCCTGCAGACGCCATGCTTCACTCTGCAGTACGCCGCCCCGGAGCTCTTCCACTCCACCGGCTACGACCAGGCCTGCGACCTCTGGAGCCTCGGCGTCATCCTGGTACGTACCTCCTTCCAGACCGACCGCTGAGAACCAGCTCTCAGTTGTATTTCACTATAGACCTCCACACTGCTGAGAATGAACTCTCTTCAACTTAACTATTTTTATAGACCTCCAGACTGCTGACAAACAAACTCAAAACTCTAGACTCTAGATAGATAGATAGATAGATAGATAGATAGATACTTTATTGATCCCCAAGGGGAAATTCAAGGTCTCAGTAGCATACAGACATCACACACACATTCACTAACAGCAGAAAAAAGTAATTAAAAGTATATAATATAAAAAACACAGCTAAGCAATAAGGACGGTAGAAGATAAAGAATATACTAAAATACAAATTATACTAAATAACACAAAATCTAAATCAAGTTTAAAAACAGTATCCACATAGTGGGTGATTAATCAGGAGGCGCTTGCAATGACTGAGACTCTAAACTCTAGACTCTAAACTCTAGTTGACTTTACTCTAGTTCTGCTGGAGGGCAAGAGGGAAGAGGAGGAGCAGGGGAAGGAGAGGGAGGGCAAGAAGAGGCATTACTCTCTAATTATAGAGATGTTCAATAATTACTGGATTCATCTGGAATACTTTTGTGTGTGATTTAGCTTAAGCCATTAAAAGAAATCATTATCATGCTCATCTACCATGTCTCTCCATACCCCTCTCTCTCTTTCTCTTTCTCTCTCTCTCACTCACTCTGTGTGTGTGTGTGTGTGTGTGTGTCTTTCAGTATACCATGCTGTCGGGACAGGTTCCCTTCCAGACCGAAAAGAAGGGCATGACCTCGTCACACGCCGCTGACATCATGAAGAAGATCAAAGAGGGAGACTTCTCATTGGATGGAGAGGCGTGGAGAGGCGTGTCAGAAGAGGCCAAAGAGCTTGTGAGAGGTGAGAGGATATCCGGTGCCGCGTGTTTAAAACCCATCACAGGGGAACTGAGCTAGACTCTTTAGATCATGATGTGACCCACCATGGCACCATGTAAAATTACAAAAAAATACATCCTGATATTCTCACATCATCATTTGATAATATTTTTGGAGAAAAGGGCAATGAGTTCTTTAACTTCCTACTCTATGAAGTCAAAATAAGTGTATACTATGTAGTGCACATCTAGGTCAACATCAGAAACTCAGAATGTTCTAGAATGTTTTGCAGTGATTAAACCCGTCAGGCCATTATCCCCTATGGTATGACAAATCAAATCAACCCAACAAGACACTGATGATTAAGCACTTTGCCCGTGCGAAAGACAAAGGCACACTTTTCCCATGACCACGCGATTGTACGGCTTCCACCTCGGCCCTGCTGGCCAGTCTGCCGGGCTTTTGGCATGGAGGCTACAGAGGAGTCCACATTTCCTCGATTTGTAGGGTGGTGCTTGACCCAGTTTGTCATTTGCTCCTGATAAATGAATGCATAACTAGCTTGGAGTTATTGGCACACATACACACACACACACACACACACTAGTAAGTTGTGCAATGTCTCCCAGCCCCTTTGTAACTCTCATTTCCTCAAATCACACACTTCCTCCGACAAACTGTCAGCTCCCTTCACCACTTCGCACACAAACTCGTTGTGAGTTGCGCTTGCTTGCGCCTTGAAGTTAGTGAGTCTGACAGTTTCTCACTGCTGGCATGGGCAACCTGATCGTACACAGGTTTTCACTTAGAACGTTTTCACTTTGAGTTGGGAGGCTGAGATGTGTCATTGCAGTTGTCCTAACATTACCTCAGGTTAGAACTGTCATTGTTCTATTAAACAGCAAAAAGCCCTTTTTCATGTGGCAGTCTTTCCGAACACCCATGTCTTTCTGTCTTTCTTTTTCTCTCTGTCCCTCTCTTCCACTCTTCCTTTCTCTCATATCTTATTCCTCCTGTTCTGCCCATCTTCTTACTTCTGGTCTGATGTGTTTTTCGCTGTCTTGCATGTTGGGCACTGTAGGCTTATTAACGGTGGATCCCGAACGTCGTCTGAAGCTGAGCGATCTGAAGGAGAACGGCTGGCTCCAGGGCGGGGCCAACATGTCGTCCACCCCGCTGTGCACGCCCGATGTGCTTGAGTCCAGTGGCCCCACCGTGCGCACTTACGTCAACGCTACATACAAGGTACAGATCACCCCACCGCCCCCACACCATAGTTCTACAAAGTTCATCATTTTCAGAAGTTGGGTGTTGTTGCTGCTGCCTGGGTTTTGCTTTAGATGTTGTGAATGCAGTGGGCCTGTTTTGAAAAAGATGACTTGGGGAACTAATAGCAGTCAGTTGGAAGGTCCCTCCATATCCCTCATGGGCCTAGTTGGACAGCTGATATAGTTGTATTGCAGGGCTTAAAGTGTTCAGGCGTGAGCTGGTATGTGTAAGATTTGAAAATAGGCAATGAGACTACAGTATATATGGCGTCATAAATGTCTGGTAACTTCAGGCACAGATATTTGTATTGAAATAATCACTCACAGTGAGCACTGTGTGTCTGTCTCTCCCATTCCCCACAACCTTTTTTCCTTCTGTCTCACACAGGCATTCAACCGGGGGAAGCGAGAGGGCTTCTTCCTGAAGAGTGTGGACAATGCCCCTCTGGCCAAGCGCCGCAAGCTGAAGATGACCAGCACTGGGGTTGAGACCCGGCGTAGCTCCTCTTCCTCATCCTCTTCCTCCTCCTCGTCCTCCACAGCAGCAGCGGCGGCGGCGGCGGCAGCAGCCACGCTGGCCAAGGCCCCGCTGCGGCAGACTGTCCCCCCGAACTCTGACCCCTGAGTCGGCCTATGGCTAGAGGCCTCTGAGCGTGCCCCCTCCCTCCCTCCCACTACTACTACCACCATCACCCAAGCTGAAGAAACCTACAGGGCTCCAGTGTGACTGAATCACCGAAGGAGTCAAAACTCTTTTTAAATCACACCCATATCCAAATTACAGACATGTAATTGTGGCGTAATATGCCGTTTGGGCAGTTACATGGTCTGACCGCAAAGGGCTTAAAGTATGCACTCATTCTGAATGGATATGTGAAGTCTGTTTCTTTTTTGGCCAACCTTGGGGTTAGCAAGAGAGTGGAGACAACTGTTGTATATTTTAAGCAAAAATTTTTAATTGTTCAAAAATTGGTGTCGAATTGTTATTCGCTGTTGTTGACGTTGGCGCTTCTTTAAACCCGCTGGTCTAAAATCGTTCCCGCGCTGATTGTGTCGTCTGCATGTTACCAGTGTTGAACTGCCGAACCCTTTAGTCTCGTTTATTTTTCTTTTAGTTTGTTTTGTATCGTTTGCCCTTACGATTGAATGTACCTTTAAAAGAGTGGAGTTTTTCTATGGCACCGCGGTGCTTTTTAAAAAATATTCTAAAGATATTGTAGGCAGAGTTGTTTTAAAAAGGGACACTTTGAAGATAGATGGGAAAAGAAGCCATGGGAGAGTTGAAGCCATAGGTACTGAGAGGAGAGGACCTTTGTGTGGACCCCAGACTATAGACCATCTAATAGGGGGCAGGGTAAGAGTAGCTATGGCACATAAGCAGCGTTTTACATCAAGGGTGGCTTTCAGACAGTTTCAGAGGCTTGATGACAGATTGTTTTTTTACTTGTTCCATCGACAACAGCAAATAACTACTAGGTCTGATTGTCTGGGTCAGGCGTACAATCTTTCTCCATGTGCCATTGTGAGCTTACTAAGTGCATGCCTCTCAGTATAATGTGGTGAATACTCTTAACAGCAATCGTTAATATTCAGTGTTCCTATGACTGAACCCTTTGCTAACAACTCCCTGCTGTGCTTTCATGGTGCTATCGGATCAGTCTGTGATACCACGAGCCCTCTGTATCCCCCCAGAGTCCTTCGAAGTGTGTGTGTTTGTGTGTGTGTGTGTGTGTGTGTGTGTGTGTGTGTGTGTGTGTGTGTGTGTGTGTGTGTGTGTGTGTGTGTGTGTGTGAGTGTGAGTGTGTGTGTTCGCTCGCTTGTGTGCACCCCTTTACAGGCGCCCTGCCACCCCTCCCCCTGTCCAACCGCTCCCTCACTGCCCTCGCCATGGGAGCGTGAGGCGCTGCCGGACTTCTGCTGCTGCAGGCGGGGTGATGCAGTGCTGGTCACCAGAGTCCAGGCCACGAGTAGACTGGACTCTGCACGTGTTTTTAAAAAATAACAAAACAAAGGGCTCCATCATGCATCCCAGGCTGGGTACAGACAGTGACTCCACACTCACACACTCCCAGTCCTTTTGAACCCCAGCTGGAGAGATGAAGGTCTGAGGGAGAGGGATGGAAAGAAGGAGAGAGCAAGAGAAGGGGAGAGAGAATAACAGAGGGAGAGGGGCTGACAGAGGGAGAGAGAGACGGAACGAGAGAGAGACTGACAGATAGAGAGAGAGGCGGGAGAGAGAGACTGACAGAGGGAGAGCAAGAGAGAAAGAGGAAGAGACTCCACTTGTCTGCCTGCAGGTGACCATATGCCACCAGCCACCCACCCACTGTGTTTAAAATGTCTTGCAACCCTGTTCCTCCTCAATTTAATACTTGCATTAAAAAAAACACAACACTGAATCTGTGTGAGCGCTGAGGGGAGCAGATCCAGGGGTCTCTTCATATGGATGTCTTTCTCCATACACTGATAGGATACCTACTGGAGTTTTTCATTACAAAGGAACACTTTTGCCAAGGACAAGGATATTGTTGTGTGTGATCAACATTTTCTTGAATGTCTCTTTGGAAATTTTAATGTAGTACCTGGTTTATGAGATGATTGCATGCATATTTATAGAGTTATGATCACATATGCAAGGGCGTTTTTTTTTTTTTTTTTTTTTTTTTTTTTAAAGCTTCGGCACTGGTTGAGATGCCTGTATAAAAATCATGAGACAGCATGTGAGTTCACAGGTCAAGAGGGCCATCTTTATCAGAGAGTGCATCAGAGTCGGGTTGTGGCCTGACATCCTGGTCTTACACATGTCAATCATGCTCTCTCGACTGTGGTCTCACCATTTGTATCAGACACCAAATGAATTGTTTTTAGTATTATCGGAAATGGGATTCTCGAGCAAGATGGTTAAATGACACTGGTCATTTAAAAGGCAGTCATTTGTAGTTACTCTTTTTTATTATTGTTCAATCTTCAAGTCGCACAATTTTAATCTTTGAAAATATGTTTTCTTTTTTATCAGCTTAACCTTTAGTATTTATTGCCTCTGTTCTGCCTCCGTGTTCTGTTGATGTTTCGGTAATGGTTCTCTGTTCGGCGCCTCGTGCTCATTCATGTTGAGTAATTATGTAATTCTATGGAATGTCTTGCTGCCTTGTGCTGCATCAGTAAAAAAGACATCTATTGTGAAATTATGGAACTGTGCATTTCTGATTTTAGATAATTTTTCACACATATAATTGTCAATGATTTTATGTCTACAGTTTAAAATATGAGAACGCTACTTTTTTGACTATTAGTAACTGTTTTGTGTTATTGTTCTGTCATGCATGTACTTTTTTCATTTAAATAACCTCTTTAATAAGTTATTCTGCTCTCTCATTTTGCCAAAAACATTTTGTAAAAACAAAAATTTAAATTAAAATCATAATTTTCAAAGTGCTCTGTATTCAAATAATGGCAGGTGGTTTGTGTTGCATCATGGACACAGTTGAAATCGAGTGTCAAATTACAATGCACATACTGAAATGTATCTTTTTTTTCTAGTTGTATTATTCCATTCAATGTGCGAGAGCCTTATAAAATGTCACATATTATATGCCGATGTACTACCCAATTTGTTTTCTTATTGTGAGAAAATTAGGTTTATCTTAAATCCACGATTAATTTGTCATACTGTATTTTAGCCTTCAACATTTTATTACAGTAGTACAGCCATTTGAATCATAGCTGTAGCTTGGCTGGTATAATGCCTTGCCTTGGTTCCTTCATATCGACAGTCATGCAGTTCAGCTTGATTGGCACCAGGGGTCAGTGTGGCGCTTAGCTGTTTTGATTTGTCTGGCACAATAAAGGCAGGAGGAAGCCATTGGATTACTTGGCCATGATGTGACTGCCATCATGTCATTAATCAAAATGAGCTCTGAGTGGAATCATTTGCATAGGAAATTGTGATATATTGAGCATGACACAGATGGATATGGATCGAAAGCTAAATCAAAACGATTCCATCAATTACAATCCCCACTCTTGGTCGTGACCCAAGGTTTGTCTTCATATATGCTCGCCGTACAGACAGCCAATGTGTAATTTGTTGGAAATGGACTTTCGGGAATATTGTCCCTAACCAGCCGGGGCTACGGACAGTGGAACCGTCTCTCTGGCTGTCGCTCACATCCTCGTTGCCTGCCAGACCGCAACAACCGGCTCCCCACCGCACGCGCGCTCTCGCAGCTGCACCGCACACTAGGCCGCGAGAGAGAGCCTGCTAACCTGTCACACATACTGACTTTGTCTTACAGTGTGTTTCCCCACAAGGCCGCTGAATAATTCACAGAGGTAGTGCAGCCTTACCAGTGTCAGTAAGTGCGTCAAGGTTGATTTCATAGCAGATCCTCCACTTTCCTTTTCTCCTCATCAAACTTTCATCCCGCGCTTTCCAAAAACGCTCTCCATTATTAAGCAGCTAAACATGACAGGACCCATTCCATGGAAGACGCCTAGGCAACTTCAGTGTTCACGTGGAGTTGTCCATTTGAACTTGAGGCCCAAAGGGATGGATAAGGCATTTCTTTGCTTTCAGGTACCTTACCTAGATGAAGGGAACCTAAAAGGTGTAGGTAGGCTACATAAAAGGGTATTACTCTACCTGCGCTGGTTGGTCTGCATTTCATCTCGAAAAGAAAAGGGAAAGGCATGCTTTGAAAATAGAAATGAGACCATAGTTGTACAGTTAAGCCCACCTTCACAGAAACAGATTGTAGAACTGAACTGGAAGTGTGTGTTGGAGTTATTTGACTTTTAAATGAAGTAGCCTAAGTGCAATAAGTTTGCACAGAAAATATATGTATATATGCCATCATGACCATTTGTGTAAAACTGCTTTAGAAAGATGCCTATAGTGGTACTTGATGCCTACTGAAAAGATATATCACAATACTTCTCAATTTATGGTCGGAATGATAAATGTTCTCCCATGCTACTGAAAACAAATAATACTGTTACCCTAGCCTTAAAGTGTGACAAATATAAGCATAAAGATAAAGTATATTGCATAGCATTGCATAGATGTTATGGCTTTGCGTTGTTCTTACATGTCATAAAGAATGTATGTTATAGTGACAGAGGAATTACTACAGAGTCCAACATTGCACAAAAGCTAAAGATGTTTCATTTGTGTGTGTGTGTGTATGAGTTTATGTGTTTGTAGAGGAATGACAGACAGTGTCAGTGTCCTTATGCTTTGCTAGAGACAGTGCTGAATACTGCATTAGCCAGATGCCAGCCACAAACACAGTCCAGGCCAAGTACTGTGGGTTATTGGTGGGGAGTGTCTCCTCTCCCTCGATGTGCACTCTCTCACTGGGTGACATTTACACAAGACATTTTAATATTGCAACAGTCAACATCTGGGACCAGATCTGAGACATCTGACTGGGTCTGTGTATACATGCAAACTCAAACACTTTATTCCAGCTCACCCAGTGATGTGGCACAGACAATCATCTGCTAATTAAATTGTCCAAATGCCAATGATATAACTCTTAACTTATTTACGCCCAGAAGGAATGCATGTGTGTGTGTTTTTTATTTTTTATATTAATGTCTTTTTAGTTGCTTGTAAATATGTCTCAGGGGACTTTTCGGTGAGCCTGGTGCTCTTTTAATTAATGTTCATATTCTTGGAAATTAGCAATTACCCTCCACGTGTGCCCCTTTGAAATGTTCAGTGGAGGAGTTGTATTTATTTGGCATATTTAATAGGTCTCGTTTCAAACACCGTGTGTCAATAGATCACTGTGTTCGTTCCAACTGGTCCACATGAATTAGTCAGCTCCAGTGAATGTTTTTAATATTAATCAACTCAAGTACATAATTGTAACACAACAGAAAGAATCAAGTTTGCGACAGCTTAAAAGTGTTTACTTTTTATGATTTGCAGTTTTTGTTTACATATGCCATTACACTGCAATAATTGCATCCAAATACTTCAAAGTCTACCTGTTCTGGGGGCTTAAATATATTGGCTTAAAAGCAGACATTGTCATTGTTATTTTCTCTAATACTCTTCACAGACACACATAAAGACCCATTAGTTGCTTTATTAAGGTAAAAGCCATTAGAAACTAATTAAACTTCAGTCTGCCATACAGTACAGAATGCATTTGTGATTAGTGAACCAAATTACACTCGGTGTCAACCCCATCAGCAAATGACTGGCAAAGTGGAGCTGGAAGCAAATGTCTTATCATTAACCCCCGAGAATGTCACATCTGAATCAGAAATAAATGGATGGCACAATCAAACCAGGCCACGCGATGCTAACTATACCCTTGAATATTGAACTCGAACAGCGCAGGGTTTAAAGTGGCTTAGACCTCTGGCTGCGGCAGCGAAGTTTCATGTAATGAAATAAAGTTAAAATGAAACAAGGGGACATCGAGGAATTTGGCCCACTTTTTTTGGCGTACACCCTACCCCCAGGATCCCTAAGGCTCATGCCCACCCACCCACCCCCCACAAACTGCTGTGCAAGCTTTCAGACAGACAAACGGTGAATCGATTCACCAACTAGAAAGGCCATTTTCAGTTCGCATGCCATTTTAACCCCCTACTCTTCTCCAATTCCATTAACCTCACCCTCCCCTTTGGCTCCACACCCCCCCCCACCCTCTCTCGGCTCCATGTCTTTCGCCCCGTCCCCATCACTCTCATCCCTTCATTTCTGGTTCATTTGAGAGAGATGACCCCCATCCGGCTCCCTCCCTCCCTCTCTCTCTCTTTCTCTCCCTCTCTCTGCCTCTACCCTTGGTCTCTTGTGCGGCTCTGATGCAGCGCCAAAGCCTCCCTTTTCCAATTATACCTCCTCTCTTCTCCCTGCCTCTCCTCCGCGCCTTCCTCAGCTCGTGCTGATTATTGAATTGCACTCCAAGTGAGTGAGAAACAAACACAAGCCGTCTTGGAGACACTGCCATTCTCGATCGAGCGACTCAAGCGACTGCCACAGACCACAGCAACAAGAGCAAAAAAAAAACTTCCACTTGATAAGCACAAATAACCCTGCACACAGAGGGACTAGCACACTGACCCAAATGGATCTGGTGATGTCGGGCATGTAAACCAAAAAAACGCAAAAACAAAAGTATAAACCACCCGGCTTCCATGTGAGAGTGATAGGTATGGGCTCCTGTTCAAAGGCTTACCACGGGATCTGTGGAGTCCAGGATTATGGCCTCAGATCTGAAAAGAAGAAGAAAAAAAAAACTGAGCAGACGCTTTAGATGTCAAAAGTGTCAGAAAACTCATAGCAACTGTGATGGGATGGCAAGGAAGAAAAAAAGGGGGGAAGATTTCAAGTTCAAGAAATAATGACTGTTTCTGTCTCTCTCTCCTTCCCTCTGGCCTTTTCTCTCCATCTCTCGCTGCCTGTCATTGTTAAGTGTGTGCCTTCTCGCCATGTGATCTTCAGGGCAGTGTGCACTGTATTAAAAAATGAAAGCTATTTTAAATGAGCTGATAGGCCCTGACCCCTGCCCCTCCCCCATTCTGCATCGACTAATGAACCACACCATGGAACAGACATAGGCTATGGGCAAATGTCTTTGAGTTTGTACATTTATAGTTGCTTTGTGGTTATCGTTATTTATTTATTTTACTATAAACACACAAGTATGTGGGTTTAGTCATTTGTTACTATAGGCTATGGTCTGATTCTCAAAATGTTCACTTTAGCTGACAATCAATTTGGTTCATCAGGCCGACGAATTGACATTTCCCACTAGCCATTCTGCCCCAGCGACACCACTACATGGTTGTTACCCATCTGTCCTGCACACAAAGGGAGCTCCCTAATGTGGCTAAGTGTGTCAAGGGGAGTGTGTGTCCTAATCAGTGTTGCCACAGTTACCTTGAAAAAGTAATCTGATTACTGATTACTGATTACTCCTTTAAAAAGTAACTTAGTTACTTTACTGATTACTTGATTTTAAAAGTAACTAAGTTACATTACAAGTTACTTTATTAGTTACTTTCAGCAGCTGCCGACAACACCCCCACCACCTCAACATAAAAA
Organism: Alosa pseudoharengus; assembly: GCF_046254945.1. NCBI lineage: Eukaryota > Metazoa > Chordata > Actinopteri > Clupeiformes > Clupeidae > Alosa > Alosa pseudoharengus. The sequence goes on along the minus strand of NW_027468870.1, from coordinate 35,126,858 downwards.
TGATAACCGGTTTTGCCAATACTCACTATACAGGAAGTGCATTTTAACAATAATGTCAGCAATGTATAGCAGACATACCAACCTAACCTACTTAGATACTGAAATTCAGATGTTTGTTCAATAATGTCTAAGTACACCAAATAAGGAAGGCCTATTGATAGAAATTGATGTTATAGTAAAATATGTTGATTTTTTTTTTCATGTAGCCTTGGCAACTAGCCATCTTGAATAGGCCTGAGTAATATGCAAATGAAATTACACTTGTTAAACTCACCTCAACAAGTCTTTTTCAGTCATTTAACCCGCCGTGAGCAATGCTAAAGTCGCTGTTACAAACAGTGCAGTGTGCAAGACTATCATTATGTTTTAATCTTATGAGACAATTGGGTACACTTTTGTGTAGTCTGATGTGAAATGGGTCTTAAATCGTCCTTTTTGAGGGGCACTGACGCTGCCATGACGCTCCTGTTTATAGATACACTGACTGAACTGATTAATTAAGTTTGGGAGAAAAGAGATATAAGCACGTCTTACACTGAAAACTGAATGGTTGATTTAGCAAAACAGACCAGGATGCTCTCTGTCTTGGATGCGCTTCAGGCACAAACGCACCACTCCTCTCTCCCTCTCCCTCTCCGTTGTGTGCGCGTTAAACTCATATACACACGCGATTTGAATCCGGTCTGGCTTGCGTGATCTTGTTCGCTCTAGGTTCCGGGAGATTTTATGTAATTTGCGGGCGTCAGGAAGCCGCTATCAATATGTGGGAGACTCCCAAAACTTCGGGAGACTTGGGATGTCTAGCTAGTATGTGCAATGTACCTTAATGTTGTCATGTTTAGCTGACACAAACTCAAAGTAATGACTGATGAAATGTGCATCTCTCTCTCCCTCCATTGTTGTTTACGTTTGTGTCGCTGCGGTTTTACACGTGAATTGTGCTCATGCTGAAAACGTGAGCATCGCCTACATGACATTAATCCCCAAGACAAGAAGAAAGAAAAGAATATATGTTTTTACTAAGGAAAATTACAAAAATAGTAACGCACAGTAACTTAGATAAGTAACTTTAATCTGATTACTGGTTTGTAAATAGTAGCGCGTTAGATTACTCGTTACCGAAAAAAGTGGTCAAAATAGACTAACGCGTTACTAAGTAACGCGTTACTGGCATCACTGGTCCTAATCTTGTCCCGGAACATCAGCCAGTGACATTGTCATTGCCTTCGGGCTACCTTTATCCTGTGACCCCACCGAGGCGTCTTCAGTTCTCGGTATCCTGATGGGTGCAGCGAGGGCCTCATATCCTGTCCCGTGCGGATCAGACAACGCAGCTGTGACGTGCCCGGCCTCGCCAAGTCAGCCCCGCATCAATAGGGGACACGCTGTCATGAACTGTCACATTCATCCTTGATTTAGGTCATGCCTTTCGCCTCTTCTCCCGTGTGTGCATTTCTACCGCGCTTAACCAGACAAAGCGAGCAGGGAGGCTGTGAAGGAACCCTGACATCACAATTGTGGCAGTCACATTTAGAATTTTTTTTTTTTTTTTTTAGCTGTTCCGGAGCCGTTGACGCAGCAGCAGCAGCAGTGCAGGCAGGAGTAGACAGTGGCACTGTGAACTGTGTGCTCTGCTGTCACCGAGGCCAGGCCGCTGTGCCAAGCTGCTGATGAACGTTTTGTTCTGTGTGCTAATGCAGTCCCGGGCCGGCAGTCAAAACTGAGCTCCCCGGAAAGACGCGTCTGCGCTCTCATGCGGCAGACAGCGGTCTTCTACACAGCATAATGAGCATCGCTGGAATGATTCACTCTGTGATTGAGAGGCCAAAGAGGGATTGGGGAAGGGACAGGGCGGGGACTGTGTGTGTGTGTGTGTGTGTGTGTGTGTGTGTGTGTGTGTGTGTGTGTGTGTGTGTGTGTGTGTGTGTGTGTGTGAAAGAGAGAGAAAGGAGGACGGGGGGTGGTATGGTCACGTCATGGAAACCAGACAGAGAAAATGCATATCAGCGTACAGGCATGCGTACGACAAACAGGAGGTTAGGCGAGGCACATCGCTCAACAGTAGGCCACTCTCTCACCATCATCGCCGTCATTGTCATTATCATTACACCGGGTCTTCCGCGTTATCTGGATGCATTTGTCAGAGGACGTGCCGTTGGCTGTCGCAAGCAGCTGTAGCTTGTATCAGCAGGACAACAACAGACTGGGGAGAGTCTGTTATCAGTGCTTAGGTACACAACAGCTACTACGCCAGAGCATCGCATTCAATTAGCAGCTGTCAGCTAGTGTGCACTGGGCCGATTAGAGCAGCTGGGACTGTCAATGAGAGTCCATCATTCAGTCACTGGGTCACTCCTAAGGTTCCCAAAATGTTTAGATTACCCTGTTTACATTTATGACTAAGACGTTTCATCAGTTTTTACACTATTTTATGGTGTTACTGTATTGTGAAAGGCTAGTTTGGATTAAAAAAATCTTGACACCCAAGATTGCTAGTTGAAATAGCTACAGTTCTCTGCATAAATCAAGAGTTATGGTACACTTTTCCTTTCACTGGACTAATTTAACGTGGCCATGCATGCCAGACCTTTTGGGCTCTGGCCACAAGTCATGAAATTTCTCCCTTCTCTGTGATGAGGCGTGGAGAGAGAGAGAGAGAGAGAGAGAGAGAGAGACATAGGCCCGCTGCACATCTTTAGCCAACAACAGATTGGCTTTGTTACAACACCGGGGCTGAATTACATTACCTTTGTTGGTTTTTACGGTCAACTCTTTAAGTAACGGCTACTCCCAGAGGATGTGCGGCGGTGGCGGCACCCTGGACCATATGTATCTATGGCAACTCCTTCGAGTGCCTCTCCTCCACTAATATTCCGCTCCCCTATGCTCTGTGACGGGCTGAGACGAGGCAGCCAAGTAGAAAATGAGATCTCTAATTGGGAATCTTTAAGAAGGAATCCTTGATTAGTAATTTCACACATCTTTGGAGCCTGCGGAGGATGAGCTGAGAAGAATGCACACCAGCAGCGTCCAAGGAGAACACAAAGAGAGGAGAGAGAGAGAGGGTGTGGTCATTCAAGCATTTCTCTGTCTCTCCGTCTCTCTCTCCTCTCTCCCTCTCTTCTACTCTCTCCATTCTGTGCTGATGTGCTGTGTGTCTCCTCCTGGTTCCTGCTGCTCTTTCCTCCAGAGGGTTTGTGTTAGCCTAAACTCCAGCCCCATGAGGCAACAGTGCTGACTCAACACCATTCCCCTCGGAGCCATACTCCCCGTGTGGCGTCTGGTTCGCCCCCACTTCACATTTCCCAGCCTCCCTAAGCAACTACATCCCAGATAAGGAACCTTGGCCAATCTGCAGGATTGTGTGTGGGTGTGTGTGTGTGTGGGTGTGTGTGTGTTTGTGTGTGTGAAAGAGGAGGGGGGGCAGCCTTGCTTTGGTGCAGTCTACTTGTGGATTTACAGTCCCAGGACATAAAATCAGTGACGTGTGTTATATGACTGTGTGTGAGTGTGTTTATGTGTGCGAATGTGTATGTTTGTGTATGTGAGTGTGTCTGTTTAATGTGTGTTTGATTGGGAATTAACCATAATATTGTATCTGAATGTGCTATTGAGACAACCAGTACAATTTCAAACACGTGAAACTATTTGGGGCATAATCCTCCATTGGTGTGCAGTATAGATGGAGACTCGAGTAGCACTTCACCTTCATGCTGCAACTCCCCATAGCCACATCCACCTCCTGCACCAGTGGTGCATCAGAGTGCAGCAGCCATGGTCCCGCTGCACGTGCACAAGTGCAACACTCCTTTATTGGCTGCATTGACAGGTAAATGAGATATTAAGGCGGCAAATGAAAAAATGAACTCCTCTTCCTCTCCGCCCCCTTCCCTCGTTCCCGCTCTCCTGCCACCATGGCTTATTTACAACCTCGTTCCACTGCTGTTTACAGCATCAATTGGCCCAGTGTTTGTTTTACCTGTCACCTAAGCCATATATCAACAGATGGAGAGAGGGAGAAGAACGGAGTAGGAAGTGGAGAGAGGGGGAGAAAGAGCAGAGCAGGGCGAGTTGAAATTGGTTGCATGTCTCAGAAGACTACTGAGAAAGAATGGGGTGAAGAGAGAGCCGAGCGGCAAAGCTATCTAGGGAAAAGAGAAGAGAAGAACAGAGATGGGGGGAGAATCTTATTTAGTCATCGGTTTGATTAATTTGATTCTGCATTCGGTTACCATCTCAACCCCCAAGGCCTTCACCTTCGCTAATATTAATCAAAGAATCTCAAGGGCCACTGCTCTGCCAGAGTTGAGAATTTCTTTGTGATTGGCTGTGAAGGTCTTGTGAGAATTAGAGTGATCAATTTTCAATTTAAACCATTGCATTTCTTCTACAAATATCCATAACAAGGTCCCTTTGTATTTGTGTGTAAATGTGCACTCTGACATACAGCATGTGCTTGTGTATGTGTGTTTGTACATTTACTAAAATAGAATTTGTAAAGCATTTCACTTTTTTGACTTTGATAGACTTAACACTACATACATACTTAACACTACAAACATGTGGCCAGTTTACTGTGGGATAATGGCATTTCTTTGCCACATTGTCCTATGGTTTCTAACCTTTATATAGTAACCTAACAGTCTGATTGAGCCGACCTTGTGGAACCCTCAGAGGAGGAAATTACATAAAATGTCATCATACTAGCCTACCAAATACCCTCAGTGACACGGACAGCCTCTACCACAGCCATAGCATTCACTGTCAATGTGAGGATTTACTATGATTATTCACTGCAGTCTGAATTATAATACAGACTAGGCATGATGTGATACTGGCTGGACTGAAGCAGCATTGAAACCTAATATGGTAGCGTGCTATTTCTACAGTGATCACACACAAAAACAACAAAAGGACATAATCTGTCGTTCCCTGCCTGCAGGGTCAGCTGAAGCATAAAACGAGCAAGAGCAACTACACTGACCACCTGAAAGCAGAGCACCTTTGTCTAACTCACCTGGTCGATAAACATCTGGGCCTCTAATTAGCACTGTAATATAATTGTCAATAGGAGGCTTTGACATTCAGATCTACTGCTGACTCATATCATTGCAGACACCCCCAACCACCACCTCCAATTAATCTCATTTACTCAATCATGACTCACCACAGCAGAGTTAAAAACAAGCCCACATCTAAGGCTTCATGGCATCGTGTACTCACAACTGTACATTTTTGATAGACTATTCAATTAAAACAAATGAGGTAAACCTCTTGCCTACATACTGTTATGTCTGCACAGTGGGGCTACTGTTCTATGGTGATGCAATAGCTATAGTACTGAGCTGCGGTCACAAGGTCATTTTATAAAAAGAACACATATCTGACACAGTTTATTATGTAAGATACAAAGCTATAGGACATATCCTAGAGCAGCCATGTCCTGTCTGTCTGCATGGTGTCCTGTGGTACACTGCATTGTTAGCAGTTTCAGTTGGTTTATTCAGCCCAGGTGTTGAGGCCAAATTCCCAAAAAAAGCACCATTTAATCATTCACTGCCCGGTCATTAGCTTCTTACCTCCCCGTGTCCTCTCAGGCAGTCTGGACCTGTCTTCATCAGGAGGTGACAACTCTAGCCAGTCTAAAGAGGGCAAAAGAAGAAATACATATTACCAGCCAGCCCACTTTCAAACCTGCTATCATGTCAACCCTTCTCAGCGGAAGGCGCTAACAGCTGTGCTAACCTTGGCAACACCTTGTCCTCATGCATGCACAGATGACAAGGTAAACATTGGACTCTCCAAGGATTTCCACAGCTTGCAAATGACCATCGACGAGTCTCGGCATAGAACAGCACACCCAGCATTTCAAGTGAAGAAGAAGAAGATTGAAGCCTAACCAACACTATCTTTTGATCAACGCTGTCCTGGACGGTGTTCCACACGTGCTCGGGAATCAAAGTGCTTTTATCTGATCAATGTGGGAATCTCCTGGGGGTTCCGTTCCGTTGCAGGCAAGATTCCCTCCCGGAGGCAATATTCCCTGGCATGCTAATGTGCAGTAACAGCATGCACAGAACTGCTGCCCATGACAGGGGATTTGGAACCACATTGCAATTTCTGTCTTCTGTCTCCCAAAACATTCTCTTTGAGCAAGAAAATGGGGGGACATTTATAGTGAAGAGGTTCCTCTGGTGCTACCATGGGTTCAAAAGTGGGAGAACAATTTTCAAGTGAAGCATGTTATGTAAGATCATCAAGATTGCCATCTCTAACAAAGAAAGTGGATGCTACAGATATTTCCAGAGATTAGCATTGTAGCATTTATATCCTCGACAGCCTTCGGTAAACTCCATGGCCATCTGTCCATTTAGTAAAATCCAGACTCCCCCCAGGGTGAGCTGTCAAATTAATCTGATATGATCAGTGAACAAAATGTGAGTATTTGTTTACTGCTTTGTTTGGGCATTCAGCTTCCCAGAGCAGAGCCCCCAGTTTATAAAGGACAGTTTATAAACAGCATTACTGCTTTGCTTGTTTGTACTTTGGTGGTGGTAATCAACTGATGCAGTCAGACCCCCACTCCACACACACACACACACACACACAGGCACACACTTCTCTGCTCTCCGCAATTCACCCTGCAGTGGTGACTTGGAAAAGGCAAGGAGAGCCCACCAGCCTCCTGCCCCATTTGTGCTCAGCCGAGCGCGCAGACACTCTGCCAAAGAGTCCCCAGCCTCCTCGCCTGTGGACATGCATCCCAGGGGCCCCAGCTGTCACGGCCACTCCATTCTACCCGCCAACCCCCCCTGCTCGCTCAGGTGACCAATGGAAAGGAGGAGGGAGAAAAAGAGCAGAGGAGATGCTCAAGCCAAACGCCCCCGAACCAGAAAGTGAAAAGGATGACAATAATTACAATAATAAAAGGAGTGATTGTGTGGCCTTTTTGCTGTCCGTCTGGGAGATTTTTAAAAAAAAGCTCCCATCAGCTCTGCCCTTTTTTCTTCATCTCTCCCCTGCTTTACTGTCTGAGTCAATTCAGAGCCAGGGCTTTTGTGCATGAGGACTCTTAATGTGTTTGTGGAGAGGGTTTCGCTTAAAGGCATTACCGTTGACAAAGACGGCAAAACCATAGGAAAAAATTCAATAACATAATGCACCTTCAGTTTTTTTTCCCTCCTCTTAGTCAAAAACTGCCAAATGAATACTAAAAATATCAATAATGCCCTCTCCAGCGTGGGCAATTTTTCTAAATGAATGAACTGAATATACATGCCAGATCGGCAAGTTACCAGTCAGAATGCCTCAGCAGTTCATGACATGCATACAGATGGAGGAAAGGAAAGGACACATGAGTACAACAGAAATGCATCAGTAGGGATTCTCAGGGGCGGACAGCTCAGGCCGGCCGAGCCCTCCTCACAGACAGTAGAGAACAGGCCTTACATTAATCACGGCCCACAAACAACTTGGTGATTGGTGCAAACACCACAGATTAGAATGTATATACCAGTAGCAAGAATCTGTCAAACTGTGTATAATACTTAAAAGGTCTTTGACAAAAGTTGTTGTAATTTGTTGTAGTTGCTTTATTGTGAAAGCTGTTTGGGATGTACTGGGATTAACAAACGCTTGGACTTTCTTTCAAATAGGCCCATTACCATGCAATCGCACACACACCTTAGCTGTCTATCACAAAACTGTCCCACAATATGCCAAAATATCACCTTCAAAATACCACATTTTACAAAAATCCAACAGGGATGTAATTAAGGTAATGTGGGTCTATCAATAAATGGACTTGAGTGTGTATTTATCTTTTTTAGACTTTAACTGACATTTGCACAATTTGGTGAGGTTAGTGCACAGTTGATCTCATCAAGATGTGTATGGATCTCGGGGCTGTCAACTTTTGAGTTCAGCTTGGAGTGAGATTTGTTAATGGAGAATGTGTGCACATTGAAAATCATCATTTTTTAACACACCTAAATAGGCCCCATTACGTAATAGACCATTTCAAGGCATTACAAGGCTTACTGGCACACTGTGTTATAGTGTGTACATGAAGTCAAGTAGCCAACTAAAGGTGGGGAGCTGAAGAGGCTGGTACAGAGTCCCCCACATTTTTTAGCCCTGATAGCATGTTTTAGTAGAGCAGTTATCAGGACCTGCTATGTGGCTCAGTCTTTCACCCTCTCCTCCTCTTCCCCTGCCTTCACCCTCTCCTCCTCTTCCCCTGCCATCACCCTCTCCTCCTCTTCTCCTGCCTTCACCCTCTCCTCCTCTTCTCCTGCCTTCTTTCACCCTCTCCTCCTCCCCTGCCTTCACCCTCTCCTCCTCTTCTACTGCCTTCTTTCACCCTCTCCTCCTCTTCTCCTGCCTTCACCCTCTCCTCCTCTTCTCCTGCCTTCTTTTACCCTCACCTCCTCTTCTCCTGCCTTCTTTTACCCTCACCTCCTCTTCTCCTGCTTTCTTTTACCCTCACCTCCTCTTCTCCTGCCTTCTTTCAAAGGTCCATCTGTCTCTCCTCTCCACAACTCTATTCAGGATAAACTATTCCTCATGTCCTCTTGTTTCTAAATTCATAATAAGTCCATCAGTTTGTACTAAAAACCTATATCTATGTTGATGAATACTATGATGAACTACTATGAAATATGTAGTTAATCTATCCATCATTGCATTTGCATTTTCATTACACTGAGATACTAGTCTGGCTCCTGTCAATAGCTGCTTTTAGATCTACGTATCTCTTGTAAAGGTAAGGTGAAGTAGGAAGTAACGTTATGTTATTACTTGGCTAATGAAGCACTGAACCGGGCAGATGGCCATTGGAAGAACAGCCATACTGGTCTTTTGCCCTTGCCGCATATAATGTATAGAAAATATACTCCCGTGCTGCATTTGGGGCAGTATATATTTACGCAACGCAAGGCCAAGGATAATTGGAAAGGACAGTCACAAGCGAGAAGAGTAAGCAAGAGAAGAGAGAAAAGAGCAGGATGCAGCTTAAGGCTGCTTGGGCTGTTGTGTTCTTTTTTCCCCTGTTCCTGGCAGCGTGGAGTTGACTTCATATTAATTAGGACGCAGAGGGCAGTGTGGCCCAGTGATAGGGCCTGGCACGGATGGGTGGTTGGCGAGGAGGGAGGTGGGTGGTGGAGGGGGCACAGCGCGCGCGGAGAAGGCAGCGGCAGCGGCAGCTTATCTCTGCCCGCTGACGCGCTGCCCGCTGGTTTGTTTATCATCTCCCGCGCCTCCACCTGTGGGTGGACTCTTCTGCTGGTAAGCAGGTCGGCTCTGAGACCGTTATCTCCCCTCAAGGCTTCTGAGCGCCACCACCACCTCCACCGCTGTCGCTGTCGCTGTCTCATCTGTGCCACATGGCTCCCGCAGCACTGGGACTCCGCAGGGTGGCAGAGGCTCCAGCACGACAGCGTAGGGAGGGCAGGGCGGCTTGTGTGTGCTCACGCCATGGTGCATGTGAAGCCCAACCCACACACACACACACACACACACACACACATACATACCCCCCCATTAGTGTGTGCGGCTCCTGTGCACAGTTTAGGGCATCTTTATCATCAGCACACAGGGGCACTGGGTATCTCTGGTGTTGGCAAAGAGGTACAAACAAGCATGCACACAGAGAGAGAGATACTAACTCAAACTCTGTTTCTTCGTCTCACACACACACACACACACACACAAACACAGAGAGAAATATACTAACTCAAAATCTCTTTCTGAGTCACACACACACACAAATAAAACACAAACTCTCTCTCTCACACACACACACACACACATACACACACACACACACACTCACTCATAGCTTGCAACCACCTGCAGTTTACAAGCAATTCTGGGACATCACACACACAGGGATTCCAGGCCCCACTCCCAGACTGCCTGTGGCCTCTCTCCGCTTGCCTGCTCCCTCCCCCACCGCGTGGTGCCTTCCGCCCGGCTCACCGCAGCATCTCGCCAGGGTCGCACCGCGTGTGGAGAAAGACACAAAAGCATCATGGCCAAGCCGACGCCTAAAGCGTGTGATCTCGCTCACGGATGCATGAGAGACAGACAAATGTTATGGTAAAAAAGAGCGGAAGAAAATTGCTTCAAGGCAATCCCGACAGGAGCCAAACACACACACACACACACACACACACACACACACAACACACGCACAACACACAGGCACACAAACACAGCCAAACATACACACGTAAGCAAAAACACACCCATAAATGTAAGCATGCATACAAGCATAGCCACAAACAAACACAAAGGAATTGGCAGAGAGAGAGAGAGAGAAAGAGTACACACTTGATCTAACTTTAATGGACACAACCACTCACAGAGGGAGCCAGTGAAAACATGCATCATGCTCATAACATGGACACAGCTTCAAGAGGAGACGAAAGCTCTCACCCTCTCTCTCTCTCTCTCTCTCTCTCTCTCTCTCCCACTCTCTGTCCCTCTCTCTCTTTATCTCTCTCTCTCTGCAGACTTTATCAGCCAGCTAAAAGGATGCCCTCACAGGGAGCCAGTCCACTTAGAGGCCAGACGGGACATGGTCTGGGGCCTCGTGCTCAACTGCCCAGCCGTGTGCGTCTGCCGTAAATATTGAACATGTGAGGGGCCGAGTGAGTGCACACGGTGTGCAAAAACTTCAACCGGCAGCAAGGCTCAAGACCAGACTGACGCGCCGGCCTTGGTGAGAGAATCATTGACTGTCTGAAGGTCACATTGATCATGTTCGGCTTGTCAATATGCCATCGCACTTCTTCATTATGGCTATGCAGCTTTGACCTCCCCCTGAGCCAATTTTTGTTTTCGATGAAAATGTTTGTCTGAGATGATGATGCCGAGCATGTTTCGTGACCGTTAAGAGTTAATCGTAGCCTGGATTTCACCCCCCACCAGCACGAACCCCCGCCAGTGCCCCATGGTGCAAATCCCTCTCTGCATGCATAGATTGATTTTTGCTAAATATGGTTCATAATGTCACCTGGCATGTCATTGGCCCTCCATGTCTCTTGCCACACTGGAAGTGATGCTGCCCTCTATTGATGAGCTATTAGCACTGGCTCCTGAGCCGAGCGTGCACTAAATAACAGCATGAGGGGCCAGACAAAGGTCACGTCAGCCAGCATCCTCCAGCACACATTCACGTGTGATTGGGAAAGACATAAATGCCGCCATTTGGAAGACTTAAGGGATCATTTTTTTCTGACAAAGTAGATAATTGAAAGCTGGTAATGCACCTGAATCAGAGCCTATGGAGTGGAGGTGCCATCAAAGCCCATGATTTTAGTCCCCCAGTCAAGCGCGCCTTCAGTCAAAGCAAATTCACACATCCCTTTTTCAGAGTCTGCCTCGCTTCCCCCACACAGCCAAGTTTTAATTGAAAAAAATAAATAAATAATAAAAATCTCGCATCAGCCCTTGAATTTTCTAGTATGCAGAAATCACTCAGTAGACAAAAAAAAACCCTTTGGCCTACATACCAGACGGAGCGACGGGTGAGAGTCTGGTGAACGTGTTTGGTGTGCAAGTGCAGATTGTAAAGCTCTGGGTGCAGGTCGATAAGGTAATGCAGGCTCTCGTCCTCATCTCTCCCTCCTTGCTCTCGCACACTCTCTCCCCATGGGGTGGGGGAGCTATAAATTAAAGTGGGGAATTACTGCTAACCGTTGGAATAAATTAAAGCGCTTTTGCATCTGTAAACACAGTCTGACTGAATAATTACTGCACACTCCCACTGAGAGACAGAGCTAGAGAGAGAGAGAGAGAGAGAGAGAGATGGAGAGAGAGAGATGGAGATGAAGGAAGACTGAAAGAGAGGGAGAGTAATGAAGACATAGAGACGGAGAGAATAAGAGAGGGATGAGTAAAGATTGAGAGAGAGAGCGTAAGGGGTGAGGAGAGTGAGAGACAGAGGGAATCCAATGAAGAGAAAGAGAGAGGGAGGAAGAGTAAAGAGAAAGAGAGAAGTGGTGGAGGAAAGAGAGATGATGAAAGACCTGTGTTTGGACAGGCTGGGGCTCTGTGGCTTAGTGGCGCCTTTTGTCGGCGCAGACCTACTCAGTGTATTTTTTTTTATTAGCTCCTCACATCTGTGTGAATTGTGTAAACTGGTGCGACGTGAGGTAATGGGGCCCGCTTGACATGTCAGAGTATACAAACATCAGGATGGGCACGTTTTATATTCTACATGCCCATCAGTTGGGGGCATAATTTGTCATGCCTGTAACTGCCACATTACGGATCCCAGTGCCAATGTGCCCTTTAGACTGCTATTATTGTTTGCATTACTAGGCCATTAATCTTTTCAGAGCATAAAGTCCTTGGAATACACTTTATTTGTATAGCTGATGTAACAATACCATTGATTTTTGACTTTGAAAACCTTATGCATTGCTAAGACCATAACTTTAGCAATGAACAGCTTTTTTTAACCAGAAACACAACTGAGATATATCATGTACTCACATTTGGGTCAATTCTGACTCAAGTCATATACACGCACACACACACACACACACAATCACACACACACACATCTTTGTGTTCGCGATATGAAAGTGCTTAGATCTTAAAGAGAGTTTGCTGGTTAACTACAATGAAGAGTGTGGCATCAGATCAGATCAATTACACTGCAATATTTTCAAGTGTCTCATTACCCAGCTCTGTGTAATATCAAAATAATTTCTATGAGACATAACATTATGAGTTTGTGCAGATTGCAATATTAAACTATTTCCCCCTCAGTTCTTACAAATCTGTCAATTTGACATGAACTCAAAGAGGTCACCAGAGAAATCTAACATGATGTGTCTGATCCCCCCCCCCCTGCCGCCTTTCTCAGCGAAACAGACTTCAATGGCTTCAACTCAAATCACGGAAAAGCTAAACAGGCTTCACCGCATTCAATCAGTCATCACCGGCAGTCCGATGGAACAAAGGGAACCTCTCCAGCCCTTTCTGTGCCAATCACCGGCTCCTTGGCGCCTTGACTGACGGTGCGGCGCGATGCGGCCAGGGTGATTGGAACCATGGCGACGGTGACTGGGGTAAGAGACATGAGGTGGAGGTGGGGGGGGGGGGTGACTGATGCAAATGAGGGGCAGCCTGGAGTATGGCCCTGCATGGAGATGGAGAGATAGCCACTGCATAGGAGGAGGAGAGAGGGAGAGGGAGAGGGAGAGGGGGGGGGGGAGAGAGAAGGTGGGCTATAGGAAGATGAAGCTTAAGAGCAGACACAGAGAAAATATGCCAATCAAGAAGATATGAGAGATTGTGTGATATAGTGAATGAGAATGAAAGGGGGGGGGGGTATTAGGGCCAGGGATAGGTAGTCAATAAGAGTGAGGGAGAGAAAGAACAAGGGAGAGAGAGAACAAGGGAGAGAGAGAGAAAGAGGGATAGTAGCAGAGCAACAGAGCTGTCATACTGCTGGTCTCATCAGCGCTCACTTGATAGAGAGGATGTGCATGGGGTAGCAGAGTGACTCAGAGACAGACGGGCGAGAGAGAGAGAGAGAGAGAGAGAGAGAGAGAGAGAGAGAGAGAGAGAGAGAGAAGAAAAGAAAGATAGGCTTGGCTTAAGGGACCATTCCGCCTGCCTGTGTCACATAGCCCACACCTCCTCTTTATGCGGTGACTAGCTTGTTAGCAGGTGTGAACAGGCCCAGAGCTACAGTAATATGTGCACCCAGGCAGGTGCCGAGAACAAGTAGTGCGAGCATGTTTATAGAGTGGAGTAGAAAACACGGACAGGCAGTCCCCGCTGACTACACACACTTAACATTCTTCATTTCCAGTCGCAATTGCAAATGAGGCGAAACCGTTGATATCCCCTCCATGGGACTGTTAAGTTCATGCTGTACACACTGTTTTTTCCCTCATATTTGCATTCTTATTCATTCATACAGCAGATGTTTTCTTCCCTAATTTTGTGACTCGGGGCATTCCCAAGGAGACATGCAGTCCAGCGAGTTCATCCATTTGTTTCGCGGCCTTCTTCGTCCCCCGGGGGAATTGACACAGTAGGCATATGGTGGTGCTAATGTTTATGTATATTTATACGGCTTCAAAATAGATCAGCGTCTCAGTCACAACATGACTAACGAACAAAACACCCGATGGGCGGTTGCTAATCCAAGGCAGCACGTCTGAAGAGCTGGTAGGTGATAACTTCTGACAGCTTAGCGTTTGAGTTTTTCGATCGGTCATCTAACTTACCGGCGGTCAGGATGTGTTTTTGGAGCCATTGGTCTAAAGTAATTATTGCACATCTGTTTCCCAGGTATAATGTCCCTGGATAAAGGAGACCCTCATTTATATCAATCTCATTACAATACACCGAAGACAGCTATCGGTACTTGTGCAATTACCCAGTTGTGTGCAGCCCATCTCCAGCCAGATTTAGTGAGGAAGTCCAGGCAAAATGTTCTGTTATTGTGCACTGTGACTTATAAAGGGGAGAGATGGATACATAGGCTGACCTGAGTATTGACTCTCTTTTCCTCTCACACACACACACACACACACACACACACACATACACACATACATCAACACTCACACACACACACACACATACATCAACACTCACACACACACACACACACACACACACACACACACACACATACACACACACACACACACACACACACACACACACACACACACACACATACATCAACACTCACACACACACACACACACACATACATCAACACTCACACACACACACACACACACATACATCAACACTCACACACACACACACACACACACACACATACATCAACACTCACACACATATACACACACACACACCAAATATACACACAAAAAAATTGAATTTAAGCAAAGTTTTATCCTCAGAGGTTTAACTGTAAGGTCTTTTGACCCTGGAATCACCCATCATTCATTTCCTGCTGACTGCCTCTCTCTCTCTCTCTCTCTCTCTCTCTCTCTTGCCTTCCCTCTCTCGCTCCATCAGTTACAGGCTATATACTCGTGAAATGATCTTCCTCTCTCTCTCCTCTCTGGGTCCCTCAATAATTAACACCAAGGTTCTCTGCTTGTCTAGTCTCAGCAAAACCCATGAGAGCCATGGTAAGAGAGATGGATACACACATGTAGGGGGGGGGGCAAAACCTCGCAGAGTTTAAGATAGACAAATAGAGAGAGAGAGAGAGAGAAGGCAAAGACATTGATGAGGATGAGAGGTGAAAAGAAAGACACGCTGTATAATTCAAAGTCTTCGTCATTCATAATTCACTCATTTTGTCACTACGGGCCAGGAGATTGGGATGTGCTGCAAAACAAATCCACCAACCATCGGTCATTCTCTCTCGCAGTCATTTACCCCCCATGATGGCATGGATGATGGTGCATGGCGAGAAACAGGGGTCCAGACGTGAGTGGCACTGACACGCTAAGTGCTTCCTCTGACAACATGCTCCACCACAAGATGCTCCCCATTCGTCTTATGTAACCTTGCAAGAGGAGAGGACCACACACTGCGGCACATACACCTCAGGAAGCTTTCCCTCCCACCATTAGCGGAGAGCTCACCCCCAACGCATTTTCCTCCCCAGTAAGACCGTGTAGTTTTGCCACAAAGAGAGAGAGCGAGAGAGAGAAAGAGAGAGAGAGAGGATCCCATCCCATTCCGTGCAGAACAGTAAAACAATATGCAAGGACAAGAACACAGCACCACAGCCACGGCTTTGTGCAAAGGGTCTACGGTCACACTGCAACTTATGTGTTATGTCATCCTCCATAGACATGTGCTCTGATGCTCTGACATGAACCACTGAGGACTGTTTAGTTGGCATCTATATGGATCCATTGTGCAGGTTACAAAAGGAGTGCACAATAAACAAAGCTGAAATTATCATATCTATTATCTGTCTTATCAGCATCCCATGAATATGTGAGTGAAAGCAGAAACTAACGAACTGAGGCACAATTACAGAAGAATACATCAGGCCCTATCTGCAGCAGATGTTAAACGAGCAGAGACAGAAAGAGCACAGAACGTCAAGCGGAGAGAGAGAGTGCTAACAGAGAGAGAGTGCTAACAGAAAGCTTTTGAGACCTCTCCAACTCAGCTGCTCAAGAAGCACCATACTGCACTTTTAAATAAAAACAAAATATGATATAATAATTAAAAAAAAAGAAACAGCTGGGAAAATAATGCCGGCCTCTCTGAAAAAGCCAGATAGCAGCAGTATCACTCCGGTGAAAGATGGCATTCAATTACTGGATGGTTCT
>NW_027468870.1:35100557-35105557 GCF_046254945.1 Alosa pseudoharengus | reverse complement strand
TAATCCTTACTTAATGAAGACGGTGTTTAGTCTGAGTCTGTTCCAAAGTTCACACTCTTGGCTTCTCTGTTAAATGCTGAACTCAGAATGTTATTATTATTTAATTTAACGAGCACACACACACACACACACACACACACAGAGAGAGAGACACAGAGTGAGAGAGAGCAAGTGTGAGAGGGAGACTATTGTCTTCTAGCAAGTCACATCTTAATTAAAGCACTGACTAAAATAACAGACTCTCTTCTTCCAGTGCTGACTGAGAAAAGTCACCCCCCCTGAAACACCCCCCCCCCCCCCCCCCCCCCAACAATGGGCACACCGCTCTCCCTCTTTTCCTTCACCACTCCCCATCTTTTATTCGTTTCTCCCCTCATCCTCACCCGGCACATTCAGAGACACTGGAGCGGCAAGCATCAGCTCAGAGAGATGACGGACGAATTGAGATGACACGTTTCCAGACAATAAAGAACGTCCGGACCTAGTGTAAATTATGTATTCGCAGTGAAAAGCGGGGAAATTAGTCGATAAGGAGAATGGGACCAACCGCAGCGAGCAAGTTATTTTAATCGCTTTCCCATTATCCAACTACGCATGTATGATTAATTTAGTATATTTCATAGTTAGGCCTACGTAGTGGTGGTGGAGAAACTGACGAAAAAAACGTGAGGGGTGGATTGGACAGTTGGTGGAACGAAGAGGAGCGAGAGAGACACCGCGAGCGAGAGAGAGACGAGCTGGCACATGATTACAGTGATGATGACTGATTGACGGGCATATCGGACCAAAATAACATTGGCTATGCTTATTGTTGAACAACGAGTAGTAGACCCAGTTTCTCAAATATTTAGGTTACGTGATAACGGGGAAGTTGTCAATTGTAGAAAACGCTGGGCGAGAGAGGTTACGGCAAGCAAGGAAGAAATGGTTCGCAGTGTATTGAGAAGGTAAGGTGAACATTTTAAGTAATCTGACTAATATGATTTTTGTTTTAATATATATATTTTTTAATTATTTCAAATGTGTTGCGGCTGTTCACTGTTATTCCAAAGGGCACCGCGCTTTTGAGAACGCATGAAATGATGCAGAGGGTATACGGGGAGACTTGGGCTTACATACCCTGCTGGAAATACGGGATTCTGGTTTCATGCAATTTTAGATATAATGTCGGGATTTTACAAGCTGCTGCAGCATCCTCCTCCGTTTTAGTGACAGCTCAGTGACAGTTTACTGTAGTGGGCATCTCCCTGTTGACCGATAAACCTATAAAGGCATAAGCTATGTTAATTGAAAGTCAAATGTGAAAATACGTGTCGCGTGAAATCCCAGTTGAGCACCGATATGCTGTAGGCAGTTTGACATACGACTAGTCTATGACTTGCCTCATACAGGTTATGCAGCCTATGTTAATTGTCGCCAAAGTAGCCTATTAATAATAATACAATGCAACAATCAAATGTGTTGAATCTGGTTGTCGTTTCGAACAAAAAGGTCTGATGGTTATTCGAACAGGTTTTAAGGATGCCCACTTACAGTTCTGTAGGCTACAAGTTACCAGTGCGTAACGACGTGTCGATAATTTGGTAGACTGGTTGGTAGATGATAAAGTCGGTCGGTTAATGCGGCATGTTGGCTAGATATAAGGGCAGAACTAATCTTGTAGCGATTGAAGGCATAGCCAGGTCATGTTCCTATTCATACTAATGCTGCCACAGCCTTCAGTAACCCTTTACACACATAGCCACAGCCTACGGGCTGACAATGGTGGGTCACACCACGTTGGTTGTTTGAGCAATAGACTTTTCATTGGCATCAGCATCAATGAAGAGAGTATGTAGCCTACTGCAGATGTGACTAATTCTGTGGCCTTGGGCTCAGGATGTTCTGGTAGACTGGTGGCTCCATGGCCCTGCCTCCAGTGTTCAGTGCTGCCTGCCCTCATGAGCCCAAAAAGACTGTTTTTTTTTGTTTGTAATAAGACACCCTTTAGCTGAAGTGTCTTTTTCTAAGGATCCTCTTAACCAAACATACCTTGAATGCCACCAATATTGGAACACACACACACACACACACACACACACATACACCACACACACACAGTCACACACACACACTCTCTCTCTTTCAGATGAGTGCTCATGCTTTAAAGCCTACAGTATTGCTCTCGCTGGTCGTGTTTGGCACGGCACATCACATAGATGGATTATTCCTAATGGCCCCTTAGTAGAATCCTAGCCCGGGGACAGTCCTGCATGCTGAGCTTACAGAGTTGGGAAGGGATCCAGCCATGATGAAACGTTCTGGCCGACTCCTCCGCTAAAGTTAGCCACCTTCATTTTATGACAACGTGGCCCAACAGCGACTGTGCTCCCCAATCTATCTGCAGAGACCCAAGTTCTGAATGCTGCAATCATATTATATAATTTCCTATCAGATCCTATTGTTATCGTCTCTTCTATTCTTCACATTCTATATTCTATTGTATTCTTATATCACATTCTCATTTGCCTTCTGAATGCTGACTTGCTGAAAGGACATTTGTGGCTCTCACATGCTTCTCTTGTCCTGCTTGTTGCTCGTTCATTCACTGTGGTTTTATTAAAAAGGGCAAATAGTAACCAGGCCCTAGGAATTGAATTGTTTCAAGAGCTACAAAAGCTGAATTCAGTCGATAGAGAAATTTGCTCATGCTCAATCAATACTGTGATTCAGTCCTGTTGGCGTGCTTTCTCATCTGATTCCCGTCGGCCGCGGCTCTCCGAGGGGCTGCAACATGTTTTCATCCATGGTAACATCAAGGGACGGTTGCAGTGGACGTGCAGCGTGAATGCAAGTGGGGGACCTGCCTCTCGGCCTCCCACTCCCTCTCATCTCCATTCCCCCCCATCCATTACCTCTCCCTGCCTGTCTCCTCCGCAGCATGCTACCTTCTCTCCTCTTCTCTCTTAACGTCTCCTCTCTTCTCTTCCCTCTCTCGGCTCCCTTCTGTCCCTCAGTGGATACCCTGTGCGTGGAGGCCCCCCATCATGCATCATTTATGGCTTCTCCACAAAGGCTTGTCTTTATTAATTCCTTGCATTGGAAATGACTTATAAAAATAAAACAAGCCTTCCATTATTTCTCTCTCTCCCTCCCTCCCTTCCTCTCTCTCTCTCTCTCCCTCTCTTTCTGCCATGTGTGCTGGTGGAAAGACATGCACCAGTGTAGGAGATCAATTTATTCCTTGGGTGGAGGCAGCCAACACACTTCAGCCATGCCGAAAAATGCAGTGTGCGGAGGTTTTTCCTCCCCTCCGCCTGGCTGTGCGCGCACTTCGCTTGCTCTGCTCGCCTTCCTCCCTCGCAGGCAGACACGCTCTCTCTCCCCTCCCCTCCAGCACGCGTTGACTTCTGCTTTTTTCGGCTCCTGTCATGGCAGATGAGGTGAGGGTCATAAGACCGGAGAAGGTTGCGCCAGACAAAAGCCTTGTCTCTGGCCCTGTTATTGTTGTGGACTAACGCGAGCACAGCTTCCTAATTGTGGGTCAATCAGCAGTCTTTGCAAATACAAAGATGCAAATGTGTGCATAATTGCCTCCCATTATAGTATCTTTGAGTGGCGACGAAGCTTCATGCATAAAGAAGTACACAAACTGCATACTAATATCTCAGTGCTTTATTGTTGGACTAGCCTTGGCACTTTCATGTTGAAAGAAGTTTTCTGCCTCTGTCTCTCCCCCAGCTTCCACTCCCAGTTTACAGTATCTCTCCTCCTCATCTTATTCTTCCCCCTGTTTTTTGTCTTTCTCTCCTCTCACAAGCCTTCTGATGTTTATCTTTTCACTTCACACAGGGCCTCCATCCAGAGCTGCAATGTTGCTTATGTCATCAGCGAAGAAATAATAAGAGTGTAGACAGAGAGGGAGAAAAGGAGAGATAGAGAGAAAGATGGAGGGATAAAGAGAGAGGGGATGAAGGAGGGAGGGAGAGACAGAGAGAAACAGAGAGAGAGAGAGAGATGTAGGCTTTATGTCCTCACCCCACTCTGTCCCTTTTCCTCTGCTGAAACGCTTCCTCTCGGCCGGTGACAGCTGGCTGCCAGTGGGGCACTTTGGCCATGGCAGTGCCAGTGCCAGCGCAGCCCATTGCCAATTTAACTGCACAAGACATCCAGGTACAAGATATGACCATTAGCCATACAACCACTATGCAGTTACCCTCTCACTTGTCTGTGTGACCTGGCTGAGCTCATGCAAAGCACACAAACACACACACACACACACACACACACACACACTTGTGTATACAACATTTGACAATGACAGTACACACAGACAGACACACAAGGAAAACACAGATGTTTGTGTGTTCACCAAATCTATTTTTTCCCATGACCTATTCCAAGATAAAATTTTGGGTACAACATGTCAAGGAACTGTACTGTGAAACATGACTTAACGCAATAGACTGAAATGAGCATGAGTGACACTAACTATACTAGCACTTGCTGCAGGCAGCCTTCAAGGGCTACTGGATTAGGACCACCCTAGAAAGAGGGCTAAAATAGGAAAAACGTCCTGCTCTTTCGGCCTCTCATCTGTCCTTAGGTGTTTGTCCTAATTAATTCATCAGTTTTTGCGAAGAGCGAACGCTTAGATCAAATAAGCATGCCATTGGCTTTGTGGTATTATCCCATCCTGCTCCTTGAGGTCTGAAAGCACATCTTTGAGGGCCTTTCTTTTAAACACATTGAAAAACATCCAAGAGACTTTGCCTTTAGATATTCAGGACAGGGCTTCTTGAAGAATGGCATATTACTCGGGAGATGGGGTTTGTGCGGCTTAGACAAAGGGCTGGCTTTCGCCTTTGTCTGACATTTGTTGGGAATTAATTGAAAATTCCCACCTTGGAGCCGATCACCAGATGAATAGATTCAAAATAGTCGTGCATACTTCAGGAGCTCGATGAGTCATTTCAATAAGAATTGTTGCTATTGTTTCACGTTCAGAGAAAAACAGGATA